>NW_006238920.1:11702082-11791888 GCF_000375325.1 Capsella rubella | reverse complement strand
TAACACGATAAGAAATAAGAAATCATTGGCTCTTTATTTGTTTATTCTAGAGATTTGCAATTTTACAAAACTGCATGAAAGGTCCAAGTTAAAATCATGTATTTATGATTATGCGGTGTACCGCGGGTCAATCCCTAAACTTTAAAAATGATTCATAGTATAATATTTATACATGTATATATGTCACATATTGTTCTAAAATTAATAATCCAACTAAAATCATACAATTTAAATAATTTTGAACATATTCGAAACCAACACAAAAAGTACAATCTAAAAATGATAGAATTTAATCAATAATCAAAATAAAGTAAAGCAAACACAAATAAATTATTCCGCAACGTACAAAGGATTACAAACCCGGTAATTTTCCCCCGTGCTGTAGCGCGGGTCCGAATCTAGTTACTTGTAAAATACACTCACATCATAGCTGGTCACAGTGTAATTTCCCATAAGTTGTGAATTCTTGAATTTAAAATTTAATATTTCTTTCCTTAAAACAAAAATTCCTAAATACATGTTTTACAGCTATATTATGGTCAACTATGTGCCAACAATTTCCAGTTTTAACTTCATATTTATAATTTTGGGTATAAAAAACTGGAGTATCCCAATATACTGACTGAGCTAATTACAGTTACTGTTTTATGTTAATGCTTAAAATAAATCTGAAGGTTTTATTTCTCAAACTTTAAATATTTGTGAGTGTAGGGTATGAAAGAAATAATAATAAGCACTCCCTATCCTTTTTCCTCTTTTCTACAACTTTTTTGTATTTGTCATAATTACAACAGAATCACGAAACGTTTGATATTTCTTTGTCTTTATCTCTTATCCTCGAAGAAGTAAGTGTTCGTATAAACATTTTTTCTGTATGTAATCTATATTGAAAATTTTGGTTAAAGTGTGCGATTAATTGCTAATTTTTTTAATTAATTAGTCAGTTTTGGATACAATCATAATATGACTGTAGAGATTCTTATTACACAACTTCCATCTTAATCATAATCAGTTGTGACCAGAAAAGTACCATATGGACTCTATTGACAAACAAAAATGATTATGTGGCTTGCCTAAAAGTTATACTAATGTAGTACTTAGAAAAAGTTTAGGCTCTTAAACAGTCATTCACTTACTCTTTCGTAGAAAAAAGAAATTATTAGAAAAAGGCGACCAAAACATAGAAAAAAAAGCATATAATCCATTATAGAGAATCCATAACAATTGCAATCATGGTTTAAATTCAAAGAGTGTCCTATATATACATATCATCATCATCAATCATGCCCTTCTTTTTTTTTTAAAAAAAAGCGAGCCTTCTCATTTCTTTAGACACGCTTTAACGATTGAATTGAACACTAGTATTTATTATAGTTTGGCTATAACTTTATCAGAAAGAAGTTTATAAATGAAAAATACATAAGAAAAAAGTAGAGGCTTCATGACTCAATTCATATAATTGGTTCACTCATATCCTTTTCGCATGAGGATATTGCTAATAACATTTATAAATTAATCCGTATAAGATATGACCAAATTTGTAACGACTTGGCTACCTATCCCGTGCCCCCTCTTGAGATCAGGATACCACACTTCTTAGTTGTTACGTTAAACTTGCATAGTCGTGATTCGTGAAGAAAGTGACGTCAATATCGATAGGATGGCCAACAATGCCAAACATATGCATTGCATGCACTAACTTTATTTAGTGGTAATATTGGGCTTAAAAACTCATTCGAACACACATCTCAAGCCCAACTTAGATAAAAGATCGTATTATTACAAATCCAACAAATATACACCGTTAGATATATAGGTCACCCCACAAACCCTAACCGTTAAAACATGCCGTACGTACCCCGGAAACTATATAAACCCAAAAACATCATCTTCAACATCTTCTAGCAATCTTCCCTAGTTTTTTTGTTTCTTTTCTCTCTTTACTCGGAAAGAACAGTTACAGAGGTTAAAGAGACGGCGCCAATTCGCTGTCCGCCTTGTACGAGCTTCAGCTTCGTCTAGGCCCTCCATTTCTCCTACCCTCATTTTAGTTTTTTTTTTTCTTTTATATTTAACTCAGTTTAGCATTTTAAGTAGCAATGGCGGTGAAAGTAACAAAGGCCGAGAAGAAGGTCGTTTATGATTCGAAGCTTTGTCAGCTTCTGAATGAGTACCCTCAGATCCTTGTGGTAGCAGCTGACAATGTTGGATCCACTCAGCTTCAGAACATTCGGAAAGGTTTACGCCGTGATTCGGTTGTACTCATGGGGAAGAACACTATGATGAAGAGATCTGTCAGGATTCATGCTGATGAAACTGGCAATCAAGCTTTCCTCAGTCTCCTTCCTCTTCTTCAGGTTTAATTCATTTCTCTCCTCTTGGGTAGTTGTTTTCATTTTGGATTAAGTATTGGTTTTTTGGTTTGAGTTTATGAGATTTTTTTATATCTCTCTATATAGAGAGTTTGATTTGGTTTGTTGTTGAATTTATGCAACAGGGGAATGTCGGGTTGATCTTCACCAAAGGTGATTTGAAGGAAGTCAGTGAAGAGGTTGCCAAGTACAAGGTTTGTTTTATTGATTAAATATGATGTTATTGTTGTTTTTAAGTTTTAGTATAGTGCAATTATGGATTGATAGTATGGTCGACATTTTTAGCTAGCTTGGAAAGTGAAAGTTTGCATTTTGGGATTTGAAATGTGTTCTTGCTTAAAATGCAGCCACATCCAATAGGGTAATTTAAATCATCTGGTTCATAGAGCTTTGAGGAGACTTCATTTCTAGTTTACCACTGATTGATGATTTGGTTAGTGTATGATCATCCTTGAACCTATTGCTTTAGGTTAATAACCACATTAATAATTGGAGTTAAGAGTGTTCTAGTCTCCTAGGGTCACATTTTGTAGCTCCCTTTCGTATTTTTTTACTGACTGAATATTTATTTTAAACTTAGCCTTTGTAATGTTAATTGATATAAATTCCTTGTCCTGTTTTGGAAAAGGTTGGAGCTCCGGCTCGGGTGGGTTTAGTCACTCCAATTGATGTGGTTGTGCAACCAGGAAACACCGGTCTTGACCCTTCACAGACCTCTTTCTTCCAGGTGCTTAACATTCCTACAAAAATCAACAAAGGCACTGTTGAGATCATAACCCCTGTGGAGCTCATCAAGAAAGGCGACAAAGTCGGTTCATCCGAGGCTGCGCTTTTAGCCAAGCTTGGGATCAGACCGTTCTCTTATGGCCTAGCCGTCGAGTCAGTCTACGATAATGGCTCAGTGTTTAACCCTGAAGTGCTCAACCTCACTGAAGATGACCTTGTTGACAAGTTTGCAGCTGGTGTCTCGATGATCACCGCACTTTCTCTTGCAGCCTCTTACCCAACCTTAGCAGCTGCGCCTCACATGTTCCTCAATGCTTACAAGAATGTTGTTGCTGTTGCCTTTGCTACTGAGTATTCTTTTCCTCGGTCTGAGAATGTGAAAGAGTGCCTAAAGGTTTGTCCTGTCCACTTTTTTTTTGTGTTTCAAATTTATTATGATTGATGAGTCGTGAAAATGTTTGTTAATTGCAAATTTATGGATTAGGATCCAACCAGCTGGTTTGCAGGTAGTACGGCGGCGGCACAGGTTTTAGTAGAGTCTGGTGGAGCTATTGTGGCCGTAGCTGTGGAGGAAGAAGCTGCAGAAGAGTCTGATGAGAACATGGGATTCAATCTGTTCGGTTAAACTAAGCCAGTAGTAGCCTTTCATATTTATTTTTATGTCCCATTCATTACGTTCGAACCTTTTAATTTATTTTTGTTGCATATGTTTATGGACATTTTGTTTCTTCATCAAAAATATGAATTTCTTTTAAGCTCAGTTATACTATGACGTATGAGTTATGTTGACATGTTGTGTATTCTATCTCCATTGTGTCTTTAGTAACTTTTCGTTATTTTGCTGTTCTGTCCATGGTCTTGATATTGTTTTATTATGCTCGCTGAATTTGTCAATTTTTTTGGAGGAGAATGATCTTTTCTATATTATAAATGATGATGAATGCAGGATGCTTGTTTTTGAGTATGTGAATAGCATACTGGTACCAAACAATGGTTACATAGACCTATGCTGCAACTTGGAAATCTCACTTGTTAGGCATGGATGTATTTATTACTGGTACCAAACATGCATAAGTGGTTTGAAACTATTCAACTTTTGTTAAGATGCTTGGTTTTTGAAAGTGGTTATTTACAGGCTTGCTTAGTTTAATGTAAAACCAGGGCCGGCCCAGAGCTAAAGCTCATAAAGCACAGGCCAGCTTATCTTGAATATTTGCGGTTGGTGTTTTAGCTCTATCTTAAAGGTTGCAGTCTTGCTAGGTAGGTATGATTCAAATGGTGGTTTTGAAGTACCAAAACCTCACTTATTATATAATAATAATTCACATCACGCTTTCCTTTACATACATATATCTATAAAACAGCATCAAATTATTAAAAACATGTTCAGAAGACTGCTTAATTAACTTGATCAATCCTTTACAATTAAACAGTTTTTAAAAATAATTAACGGGGATAAGCATGCTTTATAATCTGGTTTGAAACACAAAGGCATGCTTTTTTGTTGATAATTGTCAAAAGAAAGAATAGAAATTCATGAAAATTGGATCAGACCCATTTTCGGCATTCCCATGATAGGAAGGACACAAACATAAGCGTGGGAATTGCGGAGTTGAAAGTGGAATATGTCGTGTCGCTTATATAATATTATAAAGAACGAAAAAAAAAAAAAAAAAAAAAACAACGAGGAATGTGGTGCTTGATTACCGTTAATTAAATCAGCTTTTTGTAAATTTTAGAAGGAAAAATAAAACATTTGGGACTTTTGGTGGATAAGGACTTCATTTTTTTTATTTTTGTGATGGCATAAGTATTATTATTGATTCCAAGTTTGTTGTATACAATTTTATTGTCACATAAAAGTCAAAAAAAGAGTCCGACATCGAAGAAGAAGAGGAAGATGTCTCCCATGTTCCCAAATGGATATACATCGAAAATTTTGTTACGACTTTTAAAAAATATACTTATTATATTATTTGCATCCACAAACGTCATAGTTCTAAGTTCTATCTCGTACGAGATTTCACAATAGTTTTTAAAACTATGATATATGATGGAGAGATCTCACATGGAATGATATATTATTGTTTACCTTCGTTAATTTATGAGTGCAATAATATCCGGAGCAAGTGCGTGAATTTTTTTTGTAAAATACCTATTCAACACAAAAAGTAAATAGAACTTATGAAATAATTTCACGTAAATTTAAGATGATGATATATTATCCTATTTCAGTTCATTATTATGTTTCAATATATAAATTTGGCTATTAATTTTGTTTAAAGAAAATCAAGAATATAAAATAGAGCTAAGAGAAAAAAAAAACAGATAGAAAAATTAAGAATGTCCCATCAGAAGAATTTTATATGTGTGTGTATAATAGTTTGATCTCATCCACATGCAAATATAATTCTCAATTCCTTCCGGCATTTATTGAGGAATTTAGGCACTGTGATGTGTTCCCATACCAAACTTTATCCGAATCATGTCATCTACTAAAAGTTTAACAAATAGCTAAAAATTGCACCCAAGGTAGTATTAAAAATTATTCATACAACTACCAAGGAAATATATACTGTAATTGATTGTTCAGGTATCGTTGTCTGTTGAAGTCTTCGTCTTTTAACTAGTATTTGATATTTTTCGATTGAGTGTAGACAAAAATAGAGCTAGATACTAATGCTTTAGATTAGGCTCAACCAAAAACCTTGAAACTGAGATTTTTGGTTTGGGGATGACATTTACCTTTGTTTCGCAACACCCAAATTGAATTATTCCTAATCATTTTAAATTTATATTATTTAGTTCCTTGATATAGTAAGAAAATAAAAACTGAGGAGGAATGAATGGATAATGGTCGAATAATGCGGCCGGAGACATGCTTCATTCTGAGGAAACCTGTTTTTTTTTATGGGATAGCTAAACCTTTGTTGACTCTTTTTTTAGTATTTTATAATTTTACATTTCCATAATGAGTTTTATCCACACATTACAAGAATATAACCAATTTTGTTTTCCCATTGATACAATTTTATAAAGTAAGAAAGAAAGAAAAAGAAAAACACGAGTATGCACAACTTTATTTTGTTTAGACGAATCCGATGAATTAAGAAACATAGAAATCTCTAAAACAAACGCACTTGATCATTTAACACATATTAAAAAAAAAAGAGAAACCGCAGTGAATACTACTAAACTACTTTAGAAAAGAAAAAAAAAAAAAAAAAAAGAGAGAGAGAAGATATGGAGCCTTTTGGTCTAAGAAAATCCACTTTTTTTCTTTTTCGAATGTAAATCCCCTTTTTCAGATTTTCCAAATACTAGAGAATGCATGTTTTACTCGATAATACAGTAGTTGTCATTTTTCCTTTTACTATAATAAACTCAACGAAGACAACTTTCTTTTTTTTTAATATAAAGTTGATCATTCGTGGTTTTTAAAAAAATTATTGTTGACGGTAATGGTTAGATCGATCTCTCTTGTTTTCTTTCATACTAAGCATATCTTGTTCATTGATTTAGGTGATGTCATTGCTTAGAAATAGAAGAACAAATAAAGACCACATAGAACAACAAATGTGAAGAGAGGTAAATACATTTGAAACATATATATGCCGAATATAGCAACAACTAAGGAAAGAAAAAGAGTGGTAGTTGATGGGATGGATCGACCAAACAAAAGAGGATAAGTATTAAGTAAAACTGGAAAGCCAATGAGAGTTCCAGCTGTCATTGCCACCTTGGGTTCGTGTTTTTGGAACCGTTAACTTTGCTCTGCTCCGACCACGTGGCAGATGAATTACAGATAACAGTTTTTATTTCTTTTGGTCATGGAACCAAGTTGGTGGTCTTGGGTGCGTGATTTGCATTGCACATGACCAAGACGAATCCAAACCTCATTGGCTGCACCACCACAAATGGATGGAAGCCAATGCCCCGATTTAGATATAGACTCCTTTCCTTTTACTTGTTTTTTTTTCTTAATCATTATTAGTTTTTGATATTGATAATTAATTATCGTGTCGAAGACGATGATCAAAGATTATTATTCCAAGTCAAAAATAAGGAAACACACAAGAAACATATATAGTCTGATCATATATCCCAAGTGTACACAGACACAATCACACAGTTGTGTGCGTTGATTTTTTTCCCCCGACTGCGTCAATTACTTAAACGTGAGATACTTAAAATTTGTTTGCTTTTACCCTTTTTTTTTTTGCTTTTTTGTTTTTGTTAGTTTCATTAATAAAACATATGCAAATTGGTCTATTTTTCCTCTGCCACATGATATATATATATATTTTAGTTTTTTCTAGTGGAATATACGATGTCACTAGTTTTTTTTTTTTTTTTTGGTATAAATAACGTTTGGGGAACTAAATTATATGGAAAAAGACTAATGTATATGTGAATAAAGGCGAAATAATAAACTTCTTTATTTAAAAAAGAGTGGGAAAGACTTATCGTAAACGTGAAAGGAATTCTAACAAGTAACACCATCTCTTTTTTCTCTTTTTGATTCTTACTTATACAACCCATCTTATATTATACCATATCCCATTCATTCCGTAACAAGTTATGAATTCTTCTTTTCGCATAATTCTATAACACAAATGATCAACAAAGTAAAAATCTCGGTGTCTTCAAATACGTTTTACAAAAGTTACTATTAAAAAATAGGGGTGAGATATACAGGTTAATTCAAAATTTTCTAACGATATATCGTTATGTGTACGTGAAATCATACTATACTATACAAGTCCAAATCCTATGAGACGTGATAATTTAAAAGTTAAACATAGAGCAAAAAAAGGGGGAAATATATTAATATTATAAAAATTATTTGACCATAGATATAACGTTTGTAAGAGTATTTGTATAATCAAATATGGACCAGTGGTTGCTTGTTTTATATGATCATATCATATTGATGGTTTACAAAAAGAAGAGATTACTGATATCCAAAATGGAATATATTGCGAGTCTTTATCTATCACTAACCGCATATGTGGATGATATATATTCTTTTTTTATTATTATTGCACTAATTAATTACTTTATTTCAAACTTATTTATTAGTTATTTGAATTCAAAGTTAAGGAATGACTGAACGAGGAAGCATCCAAGGAAAGATACAACACGCAGACGATCTACAAACTTCTTCGCATACTTTTCATATGTTTTTTTTTTTGGGTTTAAAATGTAATAATAGCAAAGCGTGGTACGTATAACGCTGTATTAAATAATATGAATAGTAGAATATATAAAGTGTATGTGTGACAGATAATTCTTAAAAATTTTGGTTTTTAGTTGAATTTGTTTAAAAGGAGGATATATGTATGTTGAATAGATAATTTCTTTAATTTTATTTTTAAGTTGTAGATGACTAATGTTTTAGTTTATTTTATTAAGTAACATGTGATTATCACCGATACGAATCAATATATTAACCAGCTAGACGTCTTCACTTTAAAGCTAACATAAAACAACCGAATCTAACTTTTTTTTAGCATATCTATGGGTTTTCAGAAATGTTTGTGGTTGTAAAATATAACGTTTCGATTACTGTATAAACATTTTTCGTGTAAAATGGATTGCAAAACAATACGAATTAAAATATACGTGGTTATTTCGTTAACACAAAGTATTAAATGGAAACTGTTCAAAAAAGCTGTGAGGATTGGAAAGAATGGGTAGAGGCGCAAGTAGTAGAGAAAGAGGATGAGAATGGTGAGAGTAGTGATGATCAGCCAAGGCGGGTTTCCCAAAACTGTGGAACTGATCATTTGTTGAAAAGGTGGAAGAGACCACCTAAAGAGTGGTTGAAATGTAACGTTGGTGTCTCTTGGTCCAGTAGAAACAGATTGGCTGGGGCGTCGTGGGTTTTAAGAGACTATGAAGGCAATGTGGTGCTTAATAGTCGTTGTGCTCTTGTTTCGGTGATGGACAAAAAAGATGCTCAGTTTAAAGCATTGATATGGGCAATTGAGAGTATGAAATCCCATAGAGTGGAGAAGGTGGTTTTTGGTCTGGAGGATGCATGTTTAGTAAAGGTTCTTGCTAAACCAAGTGTGTGGCCTTCTTTTAGATTTCAGTCAATGGAGGTGGGTCGTCTTAGAGGATCGTTTAGGGACTGGAAATTCTTTTTGGAAAACTCATTTTCAAACAGAGGGGCGTTCTTTATCGCGCAAAGTGTTACCAGTGATTGCAGGCTTCAATCTTATGTGGCTAGGGGCCATCCTTCTTGGTTGCGAGGTTTATTTGCCGAGGAAATGGTTTCTTCCTCTGTTTGAATTTTAGTTTTTATCTAACTATGCTCTTTGTTTGGAGCTGCTTTTTTTGGATACCTCTCTCGTTGTGTTGAGATGGTTAGTTAGTAGTTGCAGGTTTTTTGGTTTAGGCTCAGCATTTGTTTTGTGGTATCTGACTTTCTGGGTTGTAATCGTTGGTTTAATTCCATCAATATAATACCAGTCGACAAAAAAAAAAAAAAAAAAAAAAAGGCTATGGTCCTATGGACCACTAATTTTTTTCGAGACCACAATTATTTGTTTATAATCCACTTGTCAAATTTATAACCGACGAATGGTTTGTCTCCAACCGTTTCCAACTGATTTAATTATATTAATAAAATTTACGTCTACCCTTCAGTTTATCAAAGTTTTTGTCACAAAATATTTGTAATATGCACTTACTTACACAGATTCGTTGAATTCTCATACTTTAGCTGTCGTATTCAACCAAAAAATTGTATATCATATATAACAAATAAAATTGGACAAATGGAATATATAATTCAAAGAAAATAGAATAATCAAAGTAAATATAAATATCAATACAGTACGCAGAATTAATAGAATAAAATTATTACAATATTGTGAAGCAAAAAAATACCAATATAGGCGACTGAAAGAAAACAAATAACATAAGTATAATTTGAAATAGTAAAATAAATTATACTAGCTCTTTTTTCGTATCAAAAATCTCTCCGACTTCACATGCAGAAGGAGTTCTACAAATTCTAATTTAGTTAAACACTACTACTAGGTTCGCTCTGTTGACAACATGGACAACACATCTTACGTATGTAAGAGCCATACAGACACAAAACCAGAACCACGATGCAAAAGCCCGTGAATGTGCCGATGAATTCTGATAGTAAATCTATTACGACCTTCATCTTCTTCGATCTTCACCAACACTACCAATTTCTCTAGTCCTCCTAAACTTTGTTTTTCTTTTTTTTTGTCGTATACATATTCATACTTATATACATGTATTGTCGACACTAAGTTTACATTTTTGTAAACACATCAACAATATTTGGTAAGTTTACAATTTTTTCATTAAGGAACATAAATTACATAAAAATCAAAATTTTACATTTTGATCATTATACATCAGCAACATTTGGTAAATTTACATTATTCTTTTTTCATCAAGGAACATAAACTAGGAAAAATTAGAAATTTTACATTTAGGATTTATTCAAAAAATCGTAATTAGAGAAAAATCAAAATTTTACATTTTGGTAATTATACATCAGCAACATTTGGTAAATGTACATTGTTTTTTTTTTCATTAAGGAACATAAACTAGGGAAATTTTCAAAATTTTACATTTAGGATTTATTCAAAAAAATTACATTATTAATAAATACGAACTAGGGAAAATTGGAAATGTTTAGATTTATGGTGTTTTATTGATTGTCACATCGTAAGATTCTTTCTAAACTACTCCAAAGAGTGAGATTATGAAATTTACTACTAGTAAAGATATTCCTCTTTTTAGATATGTATTCTATGTGAATATCTCTATGATTATGTTAATGTATTTGTAATAATCAATATGGACCGGTAGTTGCTTATTTGTTTGTCATATGATCATATATTAAATTGATGGTCTACATAGAAAGACGATATCGTTGGTATCTAAATGGACGAATAAATTGCTAGTAATTATCTATCAATAACCAAATACGTGGTCGTGGATGAGATATATTCTTTTATATATGCACTAAATTATATTTTTTCCCTCAAAGAATGACTTATTTTAATTCAGTCATTTAATCACCGATATGACTGTTGAATGAGTATACATATATTAACCAACCAACGGTTTAGGATCGGATAGATAAAACATCGTCACTTCAAAGCTCAATATGTAGATCTATATATGTATGGCCTTGATTAAAACTTAAAAGAGGTTGGACGACGGCTTGGATTAGAGCAACCGCAATTAAAATATAAGTAGCTGTTTTGAAATAGACTTAAAAAAAACATAAATTAATAAATTTTGAATGGTTATGGACCACTAATTTGTTTTTGAGACCATTTTAATCATTCGTTTATGATAGCAATCAACTTGTCTAATTTATAACCGAATAAATGGTCTGTCTCCACTCGAACCGTTTTCCAACTGAGACTACTAAATAATCAAATTCAATATCCTCAAGTTTTTTTACCGGTAAAAGTAAAGCGAAACATATCAATCAAAAGGTTTGGTCACAAAAAATTATAGTGCATGCACATAAAACCATATTCGGTGAAATCTCTCATACATTAGCAAGTCTTATTCAACCAAAAAAAAAAATTATCAACTATATTTAGGTGAGATGGAATATAGAACTCGAAGAAGAAAAAAAAACCAAAGTCAAAGGAAAAGACAGCTTTCCAAGTAGTTTAACTATTAGAAAGAAAGAAAGAAATGGAGAGACCAAACTCCAACCTTCACTTTCACGCATATTTGGATAAGCTTTGCATATATAATATCTAAATTCGTCCTACTTCTCTCCATGTGCCATCCCTTTGTTTACCTTTATTTATTTTCAATTCATACCATAACCATACCATACCACGGCACCGTCTAAATGCTTATCCACCACACTAACATAAAATAGTCCCTTATCGTAATTCGTATGCTTTTATTTCATTATCTTTTTTTTTTTTATCGGTTTCTAGACTTATCATTATTATATAATTCTCCGCGTTTGAAATATCATCACTAGTTTAACAAGCAATTATATGTCACAACCAACAAAATGGCGGACGATACACTTTTTCTAGTATCTACACTTTTTTCCGTATTTTATATTTGTGTTACAACTCTTACTTGCAAGTACAACCCTAATCTTGTTGAGCTTATAAATAGAGTTTCTAAAGACTTTTGTAGGGAAACAAATGTTCATATCTAATTAGAGAAAGTCGAAGAAGAATGTTTTTCCTATACAGTATATGTTTTGATGTTCAAGTTTCGAGTCACTCATTATAGAAATCAAAACAAAACTTAAGTTTTCCTTGGTGTTGTTATTAGAATATAGTGCCATATAGGTTTATCATGGTGTTTTTTCTTCATTTGCCCGTCAATTACGCTACTCAAGAATTTTCATTTCGTTTTGTTTGCTTTATAAATATATTATTTTCCTTACATATTTTGCATTTCTACGATCAATGAAAAACATTATTGCCTTTTTTTATGTGGTACATGACATCTGTATATGTTTTGCGATTGTTCAGATAATATTAAAAAACACACTATGTGCATGATTAGTTGAACTTTGTAGCTGTGTAGTAAGATCTATTACTACAACATTATTTTAATTAGTTTTTTTTCTTGCTTTGAACAAAACCTAATTACAGCTTGTAACTATTGTTATATGAACAAACAATTAATAGAAATGTACTGAGGGTTTTAGTGTGATCTACTCATAAATGGCAACCCATAACGTATGATCGACTTTAAAAATGTAAACTAGAGAATGATTTTACATTTATTATCAATGAATCCCTAAATGTACATACATCGCAGATATCAAATGCAAATATTCTTTATCTCTTCCCTTGAAAGGAAAATAAAATATAATCACTTACCAAAACGAGAAAATATTCGATTTTATAATGGGAAACCGTACAAACAAAAAGCAATAAATCGAAATTTACATCAAATACAATTATAGAGATTAATTAATCTTTACACATAAATCCAAAAAAAAGAAAAAGATTATCCTGAAATTAATCCACAGTCCCACGACTGAGTTGGTTCGTCCATTAAACAAAAAAAAAAAGAGACCGCGTCTCTCAACGCTGACTTTCAAATTGTAGTCGCGTCGGTATAATTCCACACGCCTTTTGTATTTCTTTTCTCTCTCACCAGTCACCACCACCACCTTATCCACATTTCTCTATATATATACCTCTCCTCGTATCCTTCTTTAACTCATTCCATACCAAAAAGTATACCAAATTCAAAATTCAACACACACAATAACCAAAAAAAACTAAAGAGATTGAAGAAAATGGTTGATATGGATTGGAAGAGGAAGATGGTATCATCTGATATACCAAACTCACCTAAGCTTTCTTCAAAGCTCCACGTCACTATCCCTTCACCTTTCAAAGTCCTCCCTGTTTCTTCTCCCATCTCTTCTTCCGCTCCTCCCCTCTGCTCTGCTTACGAGCTTTACCTTCGTCTCCCTGAGCTCCGAACCCTCTGGTCCTCTCGTGATTTCCCTCTCTGGACCTCTGAGCCTATTCTCAAACCGGCTCTCCAAGCTCTGGAGATCAGTTTCAGATTACTCTTCGCCGTTTCTTCTGATACTCGACCCTACGTCAACCACCGTGAATGGAACCGTAGGCTCGATTCTCTCCTCACGAATCAGATCCAGCTTTTGGCAGCGATCTGCGAGGAAGAGGACGATGAAGAAGCGGCTCCGGTAGGCGATGGACGGAGTTCTTTGAGTTTGTTACCGCAGCTAGCTACGTGGAGGAGATCCGAGGCTCTAGGGAAGAAGATCTTATGCACGATCGATAACGAGATGCGTCGGTGTAAGTACACGCTCGGACTCGGCGAACAGAACATCGCCGGCAAACCGAATCTCCGGTACGATGCGATTTGCCGGCCTAACGAGCTTTACAGCCTCAAGGACAACCCATACGCCGATCACATCGATAACCAAGAGAATCAAACGCTCTACATCATTCACCAGATCCTCGAATCGTGGATCTACGCATCTGGAAACCTCCTGAATCGGATCGTCTCCGGCATCGAAGACGGGAAATTCAAAAAAGCTTCCAACGATGTGTACTTGCTCGAGAGGATCTGGAAGCTTCTAGCGGAGATTGAAGATCTTCACATGTTGATGGATCCTGAAGATTTTTTGAAACTGAAGAAACAGTTACAGATCAAATCGACGGGAAAAAACGACGCCTTCTGTTTCAGATCTAAAGGGTTAGTGGAGGTGATGAAGATGTCGAAAGATCTCAGGCAGAAGGTTCCGGCGGTGTTGGCGGTTGAGGTAGATCCCACCGGAGGACCGAGATTGCAAGAGGCGGCGATGAAGCTGTACTCGAGGAAGGGAGAGTGCGATAAGATCCATCTGCTTCAGGGGATGCAAGCCGTGGAAGCTGCGGCGAAGAGTTTCTTCTTCTCGTATAGGCAGCTAGTGGCTGCGATGATGGGAAGCGCCGAGACGAACGCCACAGCGAGTCATGAGCCGTATGACTCACTGAGTCAGATATTCATGGAGCCGACGTATTACCCGAGTCTTGACGCGGCAAAGACGTTTCTCGGAGAGTTCTGGAGTCATTTGGGATGATTATAATTTTTTATAATTTCCGCTGGTCTATTTTTTTAAAAAAATTAATATAAATTAAAATTGGTTGGTTTGGTTAATTTTAGTTTGTAAGATACAGAAAATTTTGGAACATTTGATGATCGATATTTGAATACAAATTCATTTTATATGATTTATGATATTTTTTCCACAAGCGATAACATTTTTACAAATATCGTAATCCATACTTGAGTTGTTGTTCCCCAAGTCGTAATGGGTGGTCTACTAACGAGTAACGACTAATCTAAGCTCTGACTAATCGTCAACAAATCAGCACCTATCCTTTTAGTAGTGTATGGGGAAACACACAATTTCACTATCATGGTACAATATTATTCGAAGTCCAAAGATAAAGAAATTATGAAACCACTTAACAAGGTTATTGAGACAGTCGTGAGTCCAAGAAAAACATATAATGGGCCTTTTGTTGGCCCATTAATACCTAACCTATCTCTTCTGTATCACATACCTTCTCCCTCCTTGCTCTTACGCTCACATTGGAAACCCTAAAAATCTCCAGTCTCTCGCGCCTTTTGTTGTTCTCAGAATCTTTAACCATGGCGGCAGCGAGCGATCACACCGTCTTGCAATTCGTGGCTCCTTCATCGACTGCGTCCGCGACTAATACTACTGTACTCACGGCGAGGATCCACCCACTCGTTATCTTCAACGTCTGTGATTGCTTCGTGAGACGTCCTGACTCAGCTGAACGAGTAATCGGCACTCTCCTCGGATCTATCTTACCTGATGGAACTGTCGATATCCGCAATTCATACGCCGTCCCTCACAATGAATCTTCCGATCAGGTTCAGTTTTCATCTCTGTCTCTCCCTCTCGAATTCTCTATCGTTGTTTCAATTAGAAAGTTTTTTTTTTTCGATCTTAGCTGAGGGATTCTAGATCTGCTTAGTGGCTGAAGAGTAGATATGATATTTGAGGTTTATAAAAGAAGTGTAGAGAAATTTAGCTCCCAATACTGTTCCCTCTTACATCTCTCGTCGTTCCATTATGGTTTTGCTAGTGAACATATTGCCAGCTTTCTTCTTTGAAAAACAGATAAAAAATGTTAGCTTTACACCTGAAAGGGCTGGGACTCTTTTGGGATACGTTTTGAGGGTTATTGTTACATGTGGATGCAGGTTGCTGTGGATATTGATTACCACCACAATATGTTAGCTTCACACCTAAAGGTGAATCCAAAGGAAATTATTGTCGGCTGGTACTTCTCATTTCCCACTTTTATTCTCTTAACCCTCATGATTACTCTCATATCTTTGTCACACGATTCTTGTTACTGATTCATTGATTATGTTGGGTCTCTGCATTGGTGGCTTGTTGTTCACATTTTGAAATAGCTAATTGAATAACTCTATTTTATTTGCAGGTATTCAACTGGGGCTGGGGTTAATGGTGGTAGTGCATTGATTCATGACTTCTATGCCAGAGAAGTTACCAACCCAATTCACCTTACTGTGGACACTGGGTTTACAAACGGCGAGGGTACCATAAAAGCTTTTGTGTCTTCAAACCTTTCACTTGGTGATCGACAGCTTGCTGCACAATTTCAAGAGATTCCTGTTGATCTCCGCATGGTTGATGCCGAGAGAGTTGGATGTGAGTATCATAACTTTTTTTATCTTCATATAAAAAGATATTTATACATATTACACACGGCCTCATTGTATAAGTACTTTAGTTTCTGCATGCTCAGTTCAGTATCTAGAGATTCTTTGTCTAATGATTGTGAATGAATGAACTGAATGGATGTTCTTAGCTTGTATCGTTCAGTAGTGTGAACCATTCTATTGCACGATTGGGTATTGATTGGGCTGATTAAGAAAATATCATTTTGATCTGCAGTTGATGTCCTCAAGGCAACAGCTGTTGACAAACTCCCAAATGACTTGGAAGGAATGGAGCTAACAATGGAGAGGCTGTTGACTTTAATCAACGATGTATACAAATATGTTGACAGTGTCGTGGTAAGCTTATGATATTTATAAGTTAAAACAGACGATCTATTATCCACCACAGATGCATAACCTTTTGTTTTAATGAAATTCCACAGGAAGGTCAAACAGATCCAGACAACAACATAGGACGAGTCATTGCAGATGCAGTAGCCTCCCTTCCCAAGTTACCTCCACAAGTATTCGATAACCTCGTGAATGATAGTCTCCAGGTAAAAGATCGTAAAATCCAAGCGGAAGCAAAACACTTCGTAAAAAACTAATGGTTGTTTCTTCTATTGTTGCAGGACCAATTACTTCTGCTGTACTTATCAAGCATAACAAGGACACAGTTGAGTCTAGCGGAGAAGCTAAACACAGCTGCTCAGATGCTGTAATAAGCTTTCGAAACACAAGGTTTTGCTTAAAAGATGTGGAATGCTGCATTTTTTGTTTCAATTTTTCTTTTAACAAGTTTGTGTAAGAATCAGCCTCTTGTTGTAGCTTTCCTAAATTGCAATTTTAAAAGAGACAAAATACTCAGTCTTATGAGTTTGAGAAGCTTGAATCAATTTTAGTCGGTGTCTATTTTTGAACAAGATATAAAAATGAGATATGCTCCCCCTTTTCTTTTCCACTTGTTACGTTGAATCGCAATCAATGGGGAAATTTATTATATGCTGAGATTATACGTGTGCGTAACTGTTGGTTTCTCTTCTTGTGTTACATTGAAAGAGTATAAAAGCTTAGACACAGAAATCAGATAACAGTCAAGCTTAGTCAAAGTTTATTGGTTAACAGTTGACACTAAGTATTACACAATTTAAATCACTTGTTACTACACTAAGTTTTCTTTTACTGCAGATGCTAAAACAAATCAATTCTTCTACCGGTTTAGTTGTCTTTCTGGTGGTCGCCTAAATTTAGAACTACGGTTTGTGTATATTTAAACGGAATACGCCATGCTCTAGAGGATTCAACGAAATCGAACGAGTATTTTGAAGCTTCTATGGTATAGAAAACTGATTACACAAGTTTTTGCCATGGTAACAACAAGAGGAGAATTTGTGTTGAATGAGTTTTGATAGCGTAAATGTTATTGTAGTATACGCATGTGTCTCTCTCAACATGCGTAATGTATTACGATGTATATACAGATCAATTTAGAAGAATATATAAGGTGTAGGCCGGTGTGGTAGATGGGTCAACATTAAAGACGTGCATGCACTTGTAATGTAAGTGAGCAACTTGCACACATTGTTCACAGTAATCTAACTTATCGTTCCGCTTCACCCACCTTCATTCTATGCTCATTGGTCTCCATAGCCTTAGCTTTTCCTTTCTTTACACATTGACGTAGCATCATACGCATTAGCCAGTATTTTAATACTCGAATCTTTTTTTTCTTTCTTTTTCACAGTAGTAGTGGCCTGCTAAGCTGCTAATGTAGTAGGTAGGTCATATTGATTAGAACCTGATTAATTTACGATAAATTACAATAATCTCATGGTTATCAATTGGACTCTTATTGACTACAACACGGAGAAAACACATAAAATTTGCAATAATCTCTCATGATAACTACCAACTATGTATATTTATGACTAAAGGGATCGGATCGGATCGGTTCGACTTTTCAATTCGATCGACATGATATTTTTAGAGCAAAATAAATCTAAAAATGCTCTTTGACAGTATGTGTAACCAAAAGAACCACCCATTTTATGGTCCCGTGATATATATATTATCACATGATCTCTATTTAATATTATTATGACATGGTCCCGTTCGGACAACTAAATCATGTTTTCAAGCTACACTAAGAGATTATTAATTATAATAAGCATTTAGATAGTAGAAGCTAAATGTGATGTCTCCATATAATAGTTTCGTACAGGTACAAAAGACAAAGCAAACGACAAGTATACGGAGAGACGTACAGACGTAAAAGTCTAATCGGTACTTTAAAATGTTTTAAGTAGTATAGTTCAAATATTGAACAGTTGAAATGATGACCAAAAAAAAAGAACAGTTGAAAAAAAATTGTTTTATTTTAAATTAAGTGAATGAAATATATATATATATATTATTTATTCTAAGTAGTATAGTACTCTCTTTTTTCATAATATAATGGTTAGAGTTGTTTTCAAAATCTGTCACAATCAATTTCTCGTAAAGTACTATAGTAGTGGTGGTTATGCTTATTTTAATCATGGGCATTTTATATATTTATATATGTAAAAAATAATGTCAGCTGTCCTGAATATATATATATATATATATATATATATATATATATTTTGCATTCCCAAAAAAAAATATACAAGCTAGTTACTAGAGGGTTGGGATTATTTCTTTTGTCATCAATTTTAGTTTTGGGTTCGATGTATTTACATGACATAATGGGTTTATCATGCATCGCTATAGAAAATTCTTGTGGATTAATTATCCAACAATAATTACAATACAGATTTTGACCATCCGTGAACCTAAAAGATGCAGAGTGCATGGCAGGTAAGCACCTACTACATTACTTTAATCCATAGTGAAACATTAATCATCACGTTAAGATAACTTAAGTCTGCTTTGTGATAAAACTGAAGTCTCGCTGAGATCATCCATTATGAACCAATCCATATATACGAAATGTGATTTTCAATACTTCATTATGGCATGGAGGATATATCAGTGATCAGATGTCCCATATCAAATGATTCGTAAAGAGTTTTGATAAGTTTTCTTTTTAATAACACGACGACATTTGGAAAGAAGTCATTACGCTGATGAATGAACATAGCTCGAAAAACGGAATTTGGGAAAAATTAAATCAAAAGAATGGGATAATTTTTATTTAAGCTTTGTATAATTTGATGGACAAAGAAGAATATGACGAACACTGCCTTGGTTCAAAGTATGTTACATGCATTTAGTTTGCGGTACATGCATGAACCAACCTTATATGCTACTTATAATAATTATACCAAATAGTATATGCACCAACGAGGGTCTTTTCAAATGTTTGACTTATGTTGTGATAATGCATAAATTATACGAGAATACAAAATTTTCAACTTTTTTTTTTTGGTATACGGGAATTATATAATTTGTGTCATGCGTGAGATAAATCAAAGCCGAACAAAACTCTGCCATTCGAATTGTCATCCCCACATTCGATTGTGCGTGGGTGCATATATACGCATAAAATGCGAGTTTTATATAGGCCACTATGATTTTACTAATCTTATATACATTTTTGACATTTATACTATCATGTTAAAAATGACTACAACTTGTTGCATATGATCTATATGCAAACAAAGCATCATAGCTTTCTAATTTCCTTGATTTGGGATGTTAAATTCGAATATATATATGTATAGCAATAGTTGATTTGATGGGTGAGGTTTCCATTCAATATAGTCACAGGTGAGTTTTAGTGAATTGAAACTTATCCACTTAAGAATTCTTTAAAAATCGATAATTAACAATGTTGAGGTAAAGACGTGTATATGCTCTTTTTTTTTTTATACTTTTGTTTTAATTGTGCTACACCTTAAGGTAGCAATGTAGCACAAACGCATCAAACATATTGGTTATCATCTTATTTTCTTGAATTATAAAAAGTAATTTATGTTTACAAAAATAATAGCATTGATTTTTTAACAAAAATTGTTAGGTTTAAAATATTACATGAAAATTAATTTAAACATTTATAGTTATTATACTGGTAAAGCATCGATTCTTTGGTTTAATTGATTATGCACTATTTATTTTGTTTAAGAATCTTAAAAGGCATGGCTTCGCGTCTGAAGTAAAACACGATCTGGTCCATTGCAAGAGTACAGCACCGGACACGGACAGTAGTGGACGACGAGACATATCGAGAAAGTCTCTTTTATATCTTTTCTTTCTTTTTTCAGAGAATTTTTTGGTCGGACGAAAAGTAAATTAGTTCAAAGCATTAGAACAAAACATCATTTCTTGCTTTCGTACGTGTTTATAAGCATTGCTTTTTAAATATGAAAATTGAATATAATTTGTTCATACATATATTTGTAAAACATGAATACGTAAGGCAAAACATAAACTTTTATCCGTTTGTGTTACTAGTTAATTGTAAAATAATTTTGACTAAACACCAGTTTGACTAATCCATTAAACATCGTATGCATCAAAAAAATACTGCGATTTTTTCCCGTTATAATTTAAACCATATTTTCATTTATGAACACTGTAAAAAAGTATAATAAATAAATAGTATGCTGAACAGTTTATATTCATTTTGTATGGATTATTTTCAAGGCTTTCTAATAAAATATGCAAATAATGAATTAGAATCATTCAATGGATTTTGATGTGATCACCACAAAAATAAGAAGTTCTCTGATTGGAAAGGACTACATCTTTTTGTCAACAATTAGAAAGAGCTTATAATAATAAATAACAAAAAGTACTTTAAATAAAATAACAATAATAAAGACAAATTATATAAAAATGAAATAGCTTAATAAAAAAAATTGTAGTTAGAAAGCGGCGTCCTTCGAAACAGGTAGATAGCCAAGTTCGCCTTTTCTGTTTTATTATTTATGTTACCATTTTTTTTGTCAAAATGGACTGCCCAAACCACACAATAGCCAAGTTTTTGGATGAGCTTTTTCATCTCTTTCGATCTTTTCCAAAACTATCTTCAAATTTTGTAGTTGCGTTACTAATCCTCCGTTTCGCTTTTGATTATTTTTCTTTCTTTGCTTCCATATTATTCATACTCTCACGCACCACAACCATATTATCTTCTTCTTTTGTTTTTCCATTTTAATTACCAAAAGTACAAACTATAAAGTGATAAAAAAAATATCTATTTGTACTTTTATACATGGATTACTATTATTTTATCCCATTCTATAACTATTATGGTATAGAAAAAGACTGGACTTTTTGATCCGTAATATTATTTTCTTCTATACAATAAAAAGAATATAGATGTTTATATGATACATATGTAATGAAAACCGTCAGAATGATATGGATCGAAGGTTCTCATGCTGGCTGGTTCTAAACTGTCAAAATGGGTCGCATGAAGCCACTTGTTATTATCAATAAATCAGTTATATCATATCCATCTATTGACAATTGTATATATACTTGAAGCCACACGTTTTCGTAGAGCATATCCTACTTTGATTAATACAAAATACATTCGTACAAAAGCTTGGCTTGTCAACCTGTCATACACGTGGTAGATCTCAAAGCTTCGAAATAATCTAAGCGATAAAGAATTGATCTAGCAAAACTAATATTGTTTTTTTATCACACTTATGATAACCAACTAAATTATGTTTAGATATTCATAATTTCAGCAAATTTATTTAAGTATTTCTAGGACGACGACGAGTACTCATGATAGCAAAAACAAAATATGAAGTCGACGCACATATATACTAATAAATAAGGTCGGAATGATCAAACGTTAATATATAACCTAATCATTTGTGTTATTGTAGTCCTATGTCATTTCTCGACTTATATTGTTACAGTGGAAACCAAAACTGTCGACGAAAGATTTATTTTACGTAAATATATTTTATCAGGATAGAGGAAAAAGAACGAGATTTGAGGTATTTCTCGAAAATAATATCAAGAAAGATATATATCTAATAAATAAATAAAAATTAATTAATTGGGGAGTCAAATAATCGTCAAGAACGTTCCGAGTCAAAACAGTTCTGTACTTGTTTATCATGTGAAGATCCCAACAAACTCAACCAAACTCAGTTAGCGTAAGCTATCCGTCCGATGAAAAATGAGTTCCGATCCAACGGTCAGAGAGAAACATAGTGCTTCTAACTTTATGTTTTATGCATCGTACCAGATCACTTCAAGTAGCAGTTTAGTTAAATAATATCAGGACGCCGACAAAACCGAAAATGACGGTTAACGAGAATCTTCGTGTAATAATTGCCGAAACCGACACTTTATGTCAAAGTTAGCTCAAACATAAGCTATGATTAGGATTTTGTAATTTTTCACATTAGTTTAGTTAATACTATAAAACAAACGACATTTGAAACTGCTTTGTGACAGTGGCCAGAGCAGGTTGTACTAGACTGTATCACTTGAATATGAGATTCTTCACGCCGACTTTTATCGGCATTTTAGGAATGACAACCCATTCACAGATAGTGATTTTAAAAGTGTTTTAATTATAGCACACTTGCTAATTATCTCTATTTTCTTTAATTGATGACTTCAATGTTGTTTATTAATATTTTTTTAACAATTATTTATTAGTGTTTGTTGATTTAATCATATGATTAAGACAAATGGTACAAAAAGTGCATTACAAGTCTTCTTTTGTTCACAAACCCCATGCAAACCTCTCGGAATCTGAAGGCCGTTGATTTTAGAACTCGTTTTAATCTTATACAGATAAAATCTTTTTGATTTTGAGAATCTTAGCTTTCATACGGTCAAAGATTCATGCAATTTCTATCTAACTCTTACCTCAAATACACCAAACCAGATTTTGTTGGATAGTGATATGAATATCAAATGTCGCTATATATATAATCTTATCATATATAACATACATGAACATGACCGGGAAAAAAGTTCATATTTGGTTAACCTAAGAATCACTGATCCAACCCGCATGGGCGCATATGTTTTCAATGTAAACTGAAGCCACTTCCAAACAAACTAAGAATCAGAGCTATTAAAATGCATCGTACGTTTTTCTTTGAAGGGCATGCAACAACGACGTACGTATACACTTGATCGAAAAACAAAACTTACATTAAATGGCTGCTTTATTGATTTTTTCCTTTCGTATAAGGGTTTTAATTCCCACCACATACCGATTTTTTAGTAACCGGCCACGAACGTAACGTGTTATAAAATGTAACAACACGTTATTTCCTTGTCTTGTACAGTAGTACACAAAAACAATCGTCAGTTAAGTTCAAATATATGACTCGTCCGTTACATGTTGATCCGACCATGCTTACTGACCTGTACATCAGTGCATGTATGCCATGTAAGAAATGACATGGTGTGTGTGCACGCCACGAGTACGTTGATTCACAAGTCTCGAGAGCCTGAAAATAAACTTAGGGATCTCACATGAATATTTGTGCACTCCAACGCAAACTCTTTCTCCAGATATTCTCTTTGATACGAAGCAATACAATATCCTAATAATAATAACAACTCGCTATATATGACTATAGTCTACATATAGTCTGTCCAGTTTACCTTTCCAGAATACGTTTCTCATAACTTATACAAATCCTTTTATTCATTGGATCATTGAGATTTTTGGATATCTCTCTTGAAACTAGAGTTTTTAACTCTTTTTTTTCCCGCAATTTTTAAAGCATTTTCATGAAAATAATAACTGTATAGTTCTGGATGTTAGCAGCACAAAGTCAAAGAGTAAGATAGAGGGTTAAATATGAAAATATTGCAGACATTACAATGCAGGTTTACCTTCTAAATCATGTTTCATAACATAAAAACAAAGATTAGTTTGATTGTTTTTCGAGTTCCCAACATATTTATGAGTTTGATTGTTTGCTTGTTTTTCAATAAACTGTCCTTTGATAGTTATGCTTTTACGACTTCAGTGTTCTGATTTGTAATTGTTTTGCAGAAGATATATACAAAATATTCGTGTTCATTGGTCCAGGGACATTTAACTCACATCAGAGTCTAAAAGGAGATACACACGTTAGATACATTTTAAATTCTCAATATTATTTATAGAGATATTATTCTTTCTGTTTCTTAAAAATATTTATTATATATATAATATATTCATATTCATAATAAATAAATTCCTTCATATTGATCATATCATTATAATTCAGTGGATTTTATCATTTTAAGATATATATATATTATCCATATACGTCAATATATTTAAATATCTTAAGAAATACTTACTAAACTTGAAAAGTGTCAAAATAATAATAAAAAATGTGTGAATGAAATAAGTACTAAATGAATTATCATTAAATGTAATTTAAAAATTATTACTTAAAAACTAGTGGTGATTGATCATTATAGATTAAGAATTGAATGATGGTCCATCATCTTATCTTGAGAAATCAAATTTTTTGGTATTTTACTCTTAAATGTTTACAAAAAGTGTGTATTGTATTCACTCTAATTCACCCAATTCTGCCCATTTGTTTCATGTGTTACACAATTCCCTTTTACACAAACAAAAACAAAATATCAAATTACTTAAGACAACCAAAAAAATTCACAAATAAGGAAACACTTTTCCAAAGTATAGGCGACAAGTTGAGCAAAGTCCTCCTATTTTAAAAATAAAATAAAATTATAAATAAGACAAGTAATAATGCCACATCATCATCATCATCATCTGATTCATGCATGAACCTCTTCTCTTCTCACATCCTCTACTATAAATACATCATCTCCCTCATCTCACACTCCTCATCACACACACACAACTGTGAGAGAGCTAGCTACCAAAACAGAGAAAATAAAAGATGCCTTGTTTAGAGAACTCTGTTACGGTAATCTCAAGAAGCAGAGTTTTCCCAGATCAAAAGTCAACTCTCGTTGACCTTAAGCTCTCCGTCTCCGATCTCCCTATGCTCTCTTGCCACTACATCCAGAAAGGCTGTCTCTTCACGCGCCCTCACCTTCCCCCGCACGCGCTTCTCGCTCACCTCAAACACTCCCTCTCCCTCACTCTCTCCCACTTCCCTCCTCTCGCCGGCCGCCTCTCCACATCCTCCTCCGGCCACGTTTTCCTCACCTGCAATGATGCCGGCGCCGATTTCGTCTTCGCCGAAGCTAAGTCCGTCTGTGTTAGCGACGTTCTCGCCGGAATCGACGTCCCAGATGTTGTCAAAGAGTTTTTCGCCTACGACAGAGCCGTCAGCTACGACGGACATAACAGACCAATCCTCGCCGTCCAAGTGACGGAGCTGATCGACGGCGTTTTCATCGGGTGCTCCGTTAACCACGCCGTCACCGACGGAACTTCTCTGTGGAATTTCATCAACACCTTCGCGGAGGTATCCAGAGGAGCTGAGAATGTGACACGTCAGCCTGATTTTACGCGGGAGTCCGTGCTAATCTCGCCGGCTGTGCTCAAAGTCCCTCAAGGTGGTCCGAAGGTGACGTTCGACGAGACGGCGCCTTTACGCGAGCGGATTTTTAGTTTCAGTAAAGAATCGATTCAGGAGCTTAAAGCTGTGGTGAACAAGAAGAAATGGTTGACGCTTGATAACGGCGAAGTAGACGGCGTCGAGTTGTTAGGGAAGCAAAGCAACGATAAACTTAACGGAAAAGAAAACGGTAAATTAACGGAAATGCTGGAGAGTTTGTTCGGTAGAAACGACGCCGTTTCGAAAACCGTTGCTGCGGTTGAGATCTCGTCGTTTCAGTCTCTTTGCGCTTTGCTGTGGCGTGCGATCACTCGTGCGAGGAAGCTTCCGGGTTCGAAAACGACTACGTTTCGTATGGCTGTGAACTGCCGCCACCGTTTGAGCCCTAAGCTGAATCCCGAGTATTTCGGAAACGCGATTCAGAGCGTTCCGACGTTTGCGACGGCGGGAGAGGTTTTGTCTCGTGATCTTAAATGGTGCGCCGATCAGCTTAACCAGAGCGTGGCGGCTCATCAAGACGGGAGGATTCGAAGCGTCGTTGCGGATTGGGAAGCGAATCCTAGGTGTTTTCCTCTCGGGAATCCCGACGGAGCTTCGGTCACGATGGGGAGCTCGCCGAGGTTTCCAATGTACGATAACGATTTCGGGTGGGGAAGACCGGTGGCGGTTAGAAGCGGACGCTCGAATAAGTTCGACGGGAAGATCTCGGCGTTCCCGGGGAGGGAAGGAAACGGGACTGTTGATTTGGAGGTGGTTTTATCGCCGGAGACTATGACTGGGATTGAATCTGACGCCGAGTTTATGCGATACGTGACTATAAATTAACGGAGTTTATCAAATAATAACGTTAACGGTTTCTCTCTGTTTTTTTCTTTTCTTAAAAACTTAACGATGTAATATTATTGTGACTTTGTAAGTTGACCCCCTAAAAAGAAAAAAATGTTTACGTTTGCTACATTACATTAAAACACAAACTGGCAACTGCTGTATTCGTCAAACATGGATCAGAAGCATAGAAGCAAACATTAGATTGGTCAGCAAATTGCCTTAACCAGTCTCGAGGCCAAGATACACTTGAAGATAACCAACAGTTACGATATTTCCAATGGTGTCCAAGTTCTCAAGTTTGATTTTACGGTACACATTAGCATTTGTCTTCATGGGCAGTGCTGTGTTTGCTCTCCCAATAAAAAATCGGTCCGTGTCAGTTGGATTTACACTGAACAACTCCAAGTTGAGAAACGATGCAGCCTTGTGTTGAGGAAGGTGCAGAACCTCACGAAACTCAGGATCTGAGTTGGTTGTCTGTTAAGCTTTTAATACTCGATTCTCAGATAATGGTTTAACTTTAGGAATCAATTCTCTTTATTAAATGCTTTAAGAACACAATCGATATCTCTTGAAATAGAAAGTTCAGATTACAAATAAGAAATGAAGAATAAGTGAAGAATGAAGTCAGATCCTCAGCACACCTTCGGATCTACCTTCCCCATATGTTAGTCTCATAACGACTAATTCTTCACCATAATCAACATACCCCAAATGAGATCAGATCTTCTTTATTTATACTTCCATAGCTGATCACCCTTCATAACCCTTCTCACGTGTGCCTTGGATCCTTATCAATCACCACACGTGTGAGGACCACCCTTGGCACTAATCCTCTGTTTCTTCTTTCTAACGTACACCCTATGCACCTTATCATTGTCACAATCTTTGTTTGGCGCGGATCATCTTGGTTTGTCCATGCTCTCACCTTGTAGTTGTATTTCTTCTCACCACCGTCGCCAATTCCTGATGCCCTCACTACCATTACAAATAAGTCCATTTTCTTTTTGTTTCTTGATTTTTATCTACACAAAAGAGACATACAACGTGTTTCAAATTACAGTGGTAGAGCCAAAGAAAAAAGAAAAGAAGAAGGAGCCTAAACTGCTTTCATTTAATCACAATATTGAAAATATAAGCTAATTACCAAAAAAACAAAAATATTGAAAATATAAGCTCTAGTTAGACAAATTTTTTTGAACCCTCTTATGATTATTGATGATGTAATTAGTTTGCTATTTCAAGTATTACTTAAACCAAAACTTATCATACCACCTATTTATAATAAGATTTAACAATATTTAAGTTTTCTTTTATTAAAAGGTAATAAAAGTGATGATGATCTTTAATCTTCATATATGTTTCAAACAAGTGTATGTGTAAGCATGCTATTAGATTAAAAATCATTGAATTCTATAACCCAACATCTCTCTGGAATATTAAAGATACATATACACATATTAAATTGTGGGATTTTATTAATAAACTCATTAGAATATGGTTACATCAAACTTAACTATATCTCAACTGTGTTCCAAAAAAAAAAAACTATCAAGAGATATCTTCTCTCTATTGGGTTCTGGCCCAAGAGTTAGAGATGGTCTGTGAGCTTTGTGCAGGGAGCTTGTCCTAACACGAAAAGTAAGAGAGAAGCCCACTTAAATGTTAGCAAGGCCCATACGATGGTACAAGAAGAAAACTAATGACTTTTTCTGGTGAAAATCCATATCAAGCGAAACTCGTAAAAGTTTAAACCAACCACGGAAGCAAATATTAATCGAATGAATGATGATATCATCATATTCATATGCAAGCAAAGCCTTGCTCCTACATCAAAAATGAACCAAACACGCAATTCAAGAAAGAGCTTATCCAAGCTAAACGACGTTTGAGTACGTAATATCACTCAAGTGCTAGGGGTATGTCAGTAAATCACTATCCACATACACTGCCTCAACGTCAACTTGCGTGTCTCTTTTCTTTCGATTGAACATCTCCGAGAAAAGAAAGCCAAAATAATCTTCCTTTGGGGGATGGAGACGAAGCTTCTTCACCTACATACGCCATTTACAACTGCCTCTTAAGCAGCAGCCTCTTTCATCCTCTCCGTTCGTCGGCGACGATTTCAATCCTTATCCTATATTTGATACCGGAAGGTATTTCTGGATCTCTTTGCATTAGAGAATTAGCGATTTCGATTTCTGTTTTTGTTGTAGTTATGCTAATAATTGGTTGACTGGAATAGTGGAATCATGTCGGACGCTTTGATCAATGGATTGGCTGGAGCTGGTGGTGGGATCATTGCTCAGCTCCTCACTTATCCTCTTCAAACTGTACGATTTCTTTCACTTCCCAAATTTTTGTTTCTTCTCCTAATTATTCAAGTTTTCTCGTTTGAAACGATTGTTGTTGTTGAATTAGGTAAATACGCGGCAACAAACGGAGCGGGATCTGAAGAGGGAGAAGAGGAAACTTGGAACTATCGAACACATGTGTCAGGTTTTGTTCTTTTTGTTTTCACTCTCAGTCTCAGGATCACGCAGATTGAATTATTAGTTGTTTTCTGCGATTCTTTATGAGTAGAAGTTAAAATGGAATCGTTGTTGTCTTAATTTTGTAATGACATGTTTTTTGAATTGCTTTGATTTGTATTGAAGGTTGTCAAACAAGAGGGATGGGAGCGATTATATGGTGGATTGGCGCCGTCTCTAGCTGGAACGGCCGCGTCACAGGTAAAAATAGTCTCACTTGTGTATAAATATCTGGAGAGTTCTGTTTCTTTTTGTAAGCCTTTTGAGTTCTTTACTCACTCGTTTTGATGAGCCAGGGTGTGTACTACTACTTCTACCAAGTGTTTCGGAATCAAGCTGAAGCTGCTGCTCTTGCTCGAAGGAAGAAAGGGTTGGGTGACGGAACTGTTGGGATGTTCTCTTCACTTTTAGTGGCTGCCTTCGCTGGGTACAATAGCAATCTTTTTATGTGATTATTGCATACGCTAGTTTTTGGTCTGTTAGCAATGCAATATATAGTTGATTTTTATTAGTTTTAATTCAAAATAGCTCTTAGGTTCTTCAGTTCTTTCTCATACTCTTCATATTGGCTGTCTGGAGTGTAGGCTATGAGTAAAGGCTCGCCATGGTCACATTGCTAATGCTATCATCTTATGCTCTTATAGTATTGCTCGTTTAACAGAGCTTCTAGGTGGATGGTCTAACTTTTACTGCCAGGTCGTACAGTCATAGTAGATGTTGTTTTCTTTCATTGTAAACTTTGGTGGCATATATAGTTCATTAAGAGATTTTTTTTTTTCTTTCTTTATTGCTTCGGATTGCTCACGTGAATTATGATAACACTTTCTCTGTGCAGATCGGTTAATGTTCTTATGACGAATCCAATTTGGGTGATTGTTACACGTATGCAGGTATAAATGGCTTCCTATGCACCACTGTAAAGTGCTTCTTTAGGCTGTCCTGTCAAATTCTTTGAATTTTGAGAAACGATTTTCTTTGGTCCGTGGTTGTTTTAGTTTCGCATTTATTCATGAATCTATGAGTTTTCTGGTCCTCACTGATATTCATCCTTCTGATTCGTCTTGAATACTTGTCTACAATGCAGACCCACAGAAAAATGGCAAAAGATCAACCAACTGCTTCCGATTCACCTTCTTCTGATTCAGAAGCTCTGGTTGCAGTTGAGCCGCGTCCATATGGAACCTTTAATACGGTATGAGGCAGCTTCCCCTATTTACAAACCACAAGAAGCTGACTAACGTCCTATCTGTTATTATGAGTCAAATCAGGCTTCTGTTGATTGCAATATAAGATTGAAACTAATTTGAAACTCTGTAAACCTCTCAATTAAGACAGTTTCTGTGACATATGTTGAACAATGTCTCAGATTCAAGAGGTTTATGATGAAGCTGGAGTAACTGGCTTCTGGAAAGGTGTAATTCCAACATTAATTATGGTACGTGAGCTTATAATTTTGAAGCTTCTCTTATGTTGTTTGTCTAAGTGCATTTTTATAGTTTTATTTTTCAAACCACAGGTTAGTAATCCGTCAATGCAATTTATGTTGTATGAGACAATGTTAACCAAGCTGAAGAAAAAGCGTGCGTTGAAGGGTAGCAACAGCGTTACCGCTTTGGAGGTTCATACTCTGGCATTTTGGATTTATTTCTTTTATATAAGATGCCTACTTGCTCTTCAACTTCCCATCATCCCATGATTATCTTCTTTCTATCTTCCATAGACATTTCTTCTTGGAGCTGTGGCTAAACTCGGAGCAACAGTCACAACTTATCCACTCTTGGTTGTAAAGTCGAGACTTCAAGCCAAACAGGTCACGACAGGGGACAAAAGACACCAATACAAAGGTTATTCCTCTTGTAGTGATATAAGATCATAACAACTCATTTCTCAATTAAAGCTAAGAGTTGTTGTGTTGGTTTTGAAATCGCAGGAACGTTGGACGCGATTTTCAAAATGATCCGATACGAAGGGCTTTACGGGTTTTACAAAGGGATGAGCACAAAGATTGTGCAAAGCGTATTAGCGGCTGCAGTTCTGTTCATGATCAAGGAAGAGCTTGTGAAGGGTGCTAAGTTGTTGCTCTCAAACGCGACCTCTAGCAAAATCAAGTCCAAGCCTTCCTAAATAAACGCTATCCAACTAGCATTTTTAGATTATAAAGATTGAAATAAAAAAAATAGCTTAAAGTTCCAATAGTTTCTTGATTAATTTATCACACTATTGGGATTGTCGTGCATTTCCGTAATGATTGCAATTGATCATTGTATTTCTACAAGATAACTGGATCGGAAGGTTTTATACCTTTTCTTAGTAATGAAATCTCAATAAAATTTGGCAAGTTTGTTGTATTTTATTGTTTTGTGATCTCTCAGCAAAATAATAAAGTGTAATTATATTGTATATAGATCTCTCAATAGTCAATATAAAGCAATCTACAGCATTTAAGTTAAAAACTTATAAATAGTCAAATATATATGATCATAATTGATAATTTTTTATTTGTTTTTACCAAAAAAAAAAATCATGGTTTTTATTTGTTGACAAGAAAAATCTAAATGTTATAGTTGACTTGACTACATAAATAGAAAACAATCAAGTATCAACTAACGCAAGTAAGAGCCTGGTCCTTGTGAAGCCCAGAAGAAGGCCCAATTTTGCTCTTATCTACAAAACGACGTCGTAATAAACCAGTTTTGACTGAAACGTCTTCTAGCTCCATCCAATATATCTCGGCTTCTTCCTCCTCGAACCAAAAACATCAGTCTCTTCTAGTCTCTGCGTTCGTGAAATTCCCACTCTCTGCGTTCGAATTCTCGGAGAGGCCTTGAGATCTGGTATTTTTTGGATCGGATCTATCCGCCATGGAAGAGAAGAAGACAGAAACGACGAACAAGAACGTTAAGAAGGCCAATCTATTGGACCACCACTCAATCAAGCACATCCTTGACGAATCAGTCTCCGACGTAAGAACTTTCTAAGAGGTTTCGTTTTGGTCTCTCAATATTTATCTGATCTATGAATTTATGATCTTCCTTTTTGTCATTTTCGATTGCGTAGATCGTGACGAGCCGTGGTTACAAGGAGGATGTGAGGTTGAGCAACCTCAAACTGATTATGGGAACGGTTATCATCGTCGTTGCTCTTGTTGCTCAGTTCTACAACAAGAAGTTCCCTGAGAACAGGGACTTTTTGATTGGATGCATTGCATTATATCCTTTTTCTCGAAAATTCGCTTTGTTGCTTTCTGCTTTGGTTCTCCTTACAGTTTCTAGTTCCTAAGATGAAATTTCAGAAAATTGCATTATATCTTTGGGCTTAGGCTTAGCTTTAGATTTTGAAAAATCTCATTTGTATCAAACGTATGACCAAAAATACTGCTTTATGAATGTCTTGTATTCGGATAATTTTGAGTAAGATGTTTTGGTCCTTGACTATGGTACGTATGTAGTGTTGAATGCGGTGTTGCAGCTGATTCTGTACACTAAGGAGAAGAATGCCATTTTGTTCACATATCCTCCTGAGGTTTGTTCCTCTCACTGTTGAGAAATTATTTCATTGACAAGTTTCGTGGTTTAGGCTACATTCATGTTTTGTCTATGATGCAACAATTGTACTTCTGTGATATAGGGATGCATAATGTCCATATTTTCCCTGTTCACTTATTTTGGTGGCAAAATTTTGCATTCCCTTCTGCTAGTTTGACATGTTATGTAAAGTTTGCTTATAATGAGGAATCTTGGTTTTCTTTGTTGCATTTATGAATCTACATTTCCCTTCCGATATATTACTCTAGGAAGTTTTCAATTAGTGTTTGCAATCAGTGCTGTCTTTTTTCTGAAACTTAATTGCTCAACTAAGTTGATTATTCTGTAATGTATATTGGGTAGATTTCCTTTTCATCCTCAGCAGTTGGAGGAAATTACTTCTCTCGTTTTGTTAGTATCCGAGACCGACAGGATGAGATATTTTCAAACATTTCATTTTGTACTCGTTTAGTTAGTTCTAGAATATGCAACAATCCTATTCTGTCTTACTGAAATTGTATTAAATTGATACAATATTCTGGTTAGTAGGGTTGCTTCATTTTGTTATGTCAAAACTGATAAGGATCCTGAATGTCTCTGGTTAATATATATTGAAAGGAAGCAACCGCTTAGCATTTGCTGCACACTTCCATTTATTTTGCTGCGGCTCAAACACCGCTCAGCATTTACTGCTACTCTATTATAAATCTGAAAATCCGGTGGTTAAAATGCAGGGATCATTCACCAGCACTGGCTTGGTGGTATCTTCAAAGTTGCCCAGATTCTCTGATCAGTACACTCTTACCATCGACAGTGCTGATCCAAAATCAATCTCAGCGGGGAAGTCAGTTCAGCTCACCAAAAGTGTCACCCAATGGTCTCCATTTCTCTCTCTCTCTCTCTGTCTCGGCATTTTCTTTTCAGTTGCTCACGCCATATGTGCGCATCATAAACTCTTTACATGGTTTTCTTGTGTGCGTTTGCAGGTTCACGAAAGATGGAGTTCTGGTTGAAGGTTTATTCTGGAAAGACGTTGAAGCACTAATCAAGGACTATGCAGAAGAAGAACCAAAGAAGAAGAAATGATAATCTCTTGAAGAAATATATATGTTGTTGCGTATTAGAAAACTAAATCGATGGTGACTTTGTTTAGAGATGAAACTAATATTCCCCATAAGAGTAACCATTCAGGTTTTTGTTATAACCAAATTTTAGAATCAATCTGAGATATTATGATCAATCAAGTAGTAAGCAAAAATGGCTCACAACAAGTATATGTTTTTGTCATTTAGTTATTGGTACTAGTATATAAGATACAAGTCAAATGCTACACGAATTGTATGATTGATGTTAAAAACACCAAGAGATGAGTGGTTTGGATGAGGCTAGGCTAGGCTCTTTCTAGGTTTGCTTTTCTCTTTCTCGTATTGTTTGGGAAAAAGTTCATTTGTTGATTGGGATCCCTTTGTTGATTGTATCAGGTTGGAGTCACCTTTAAAAATCACTTTTCAATGAGAAAATTTTCCAATAACTCAACAATTGTTTCCAGGCTATGCAAAAATATTGAATAGTTTTTTGATGGGACAAAGAATACAACACCATTTTGTCAAATGTAAGATATGACAACTAAAATTTGGAAATGGGAATTTTGAGCACCCAAAACTTAAATTACCACTAACTAATGTGGAGTATTTAGCCAAAAAAAAAAAGAAAAGAAGAAGGTAAAATAATATTTTCCTGCTTTATAGTTGTAATCATAATTTTTTTTTTATAGATCTACAATGGTATATAACATGGAAGTCATTAAATAAAGAAATTTTAATGATTAAAGAACTGTATATCTACTAAAATCCTAGAATCCATACATTTTTTATCCATCCATTGGCCACAAATACAAACCTGTCCCCTCATCAAGCATCAATTTCAACTAAAACTTTGTGAAGAAGAAGATAAGAAAAATGGGAAATTTAAGGGTTTGTAATTTTAAAAATAAAAAACAACTGGCCAATTTAAAGCTGACGTGGCTCCAGCTCGAAGTCGTTTTTCTTAATAGCGTAAAATTCGCGTGCGTGCGTGCTCACTCAATCAATCAAACGAGCCCCGGATATCAAACCTAATCGAATAAACTACATTTAACTAAGTTAGTTCGAATCCGCCAGTACATTACACATACAGACGAGGTGGTGTTTTTGGTTTTTCTTTATCTTTTTTTTTTTCCATAATCCGCTACGACGCGGAAGGGAATCAAAATAAAAGGCACTTGTTTCAATTCTTTCCTCCCCAAAACTAAAAAGATATTTATATCTCTTCTCTCTAAGCTCTCTAAGCTCCCAAAAAAAAAAAAAAAACCCCTATCTCTCTTTCTCTCTCGCAATTTTGCATCGGAAAAAAAAATCTCTGGATTTTGATTCTTTTGAAAGCATTCATCGGTTCTGTAGGGTTCTCCAACGATTTATTTTATATTCGTCTGTTTGCAATTTCTGGATCGAAGTTTTTGGTTTCTCTGTATAAGTTTTTTTTTTCACCGATCCGAATATTTTGATATGGCCGATTCTAGGAAACGAGACTCCGGAGAAGATGATCGTCACCGTGATGATCAGCCAAATGACGGCGATGATTTCTCGTATGATTCTCGATCTAACGGATTTGAAGGGGAGACTGAATCGACGAGGACCGAGAGTAGTGTTTCAGATCCGTTGACTGAAGAAACCGGAGGAGGTGGCGGAGACTTTTTGGTTGGTGAGGATAGGGTTTTACGGTGGCTGCAAGCTCTGGATATGCAAGTTATGGGAGCTTGTCGAGGTGACGAGAGGTTGAAGCCGTTGTTGAAGCTTAACGTCTCTAACGGGATGGCTGAAGATCGATTGCTTGCTCATCTTAGCCAGGTTTGTACTATTTGTGTGTGTTTTTAATTGATCTTCTGTTTCTGAATATCATTTTTTTTTGGATGGGATGTTTATCATTTTGCTTGTTTTATTTGAATAGCACTTCGAGCCGGCTGAAATTGGTATGCTGGCTAGATGTTTTTGCATACCTCTGGTTTCCGTTCGCGTCGGGAAGATTAAGAAGGACGGCATTCTAATGCGCCCCACTACCACAAGGTAATCAACCAGATATCCAATGTTTCATGAGTCCTGTCTATGTTAATTGCTAGTTTCTTCTTTGTTTTCTTAGTGATATGTGAACATGATGGTCTGTTAATTCCAGCTCTACTCTAGAGCTCTATAATTTTAGATTTTTTTCGGGCTTTGAAGATGGGTCTTATGTTAGAGCTGTTGCATAGCATATAAGAGAAGGTTGATTATTGGGTTTTTTGTGCAATCTGCCATTGATTACGCCATTTTTTTCATTAAACAGTGCTCCCTTAAAGGCTGATTAGCTAAATCAATTGTGATTTTGAAATCATCTGATGATTTAAAGTAAGTTGAACATGCTGATTTGTGTCTGCACACATGCAATTCATGCTTTAGTGCTATTGATACTTTCTCCATGTCTGGTCTCATGGTTCAAGCTCGTTTATTAAATACTATGCCTGTTTCCATATTAAATGTTGCATCTCTGTTTTACTAATCTTTTGCAGTTCTATTATGTGCTAACACTTTGGAGGTTAGTTAAATTACATAGTCTTTACCCATTTGGTTAGTGATGTTTGTCTTAATGTATATCTAACGTTTAGTAATCAGATCTATGCATGACTTACCTGGGTTTAAATTTAAGGCATTTAGAAATCATAGGAAACTCAGTCAGTAGTTTGGTGATACTGTTCATCTTTCCAAATAAAATGTATTTTTTATTGTAGGTAATGTGGGCGTTATCTGTTATGATCTCTGGTAGATGATGAAGTAAAGGTAGTTTCATCTCCGATGCTGTATAGTTTGCTCTTGAATTTGTAGTCACATAGGCTTTAATATTCTCTGTGTTTATCATAACATACTGACTTTATATTCTTCTTAAACACGTTACATTATTTGCTGTGGCTTTCTTTAAATTGTTATTTTTTTGTTTTGATTTGTTTTTCTGTTTTTCTCTTATCGTGACTACTTATTTGGTCTAAATGGCCTTACTGGTGGCACCATTCTGTTGAAAATATAACAATTGGTCTATTTAAAGTTCGTTTTGGGATGCTATTAGATAATCATTTTTTTTTTTTTTTTTGGGTCAACTTCTTCGAAGTTGCACTGTGGAGGAAACAATTTTTTTGGGTCATTGAGGTCCTTATAACTTATGAATGATGTAGTTTCAGTTAGGCTAAGATTCTGTCATAAAAGTCTCAATTTAGTGTACATTTCTTCTCAATGAGAGAAGCTTGGGGTGGCATATTAGGACTGTACTGTCAATAACTTAGAATAGGTCAGCTATTAAGTAAGCAATTGTATGTATGTTAATAGATTCTTTTCTAGTAGTTTAAAATTAGGGACAACTTGTTATGTTGCGAGATCATTAAAAGCTCCTGGACTTGATCCAACTTCATTGTCTGGTTATTAGCATCTAGTTTTTATTTGTTAGTGCCTTGGGTTTGATATTAGAGATTCTTTTTGACTAATTTGCTGACATTTTATTTCTCATTGATCAGGGGTAACTTGAGCCTTATCGTCTTGCCAACATCCGACTTGAGACTTTCATTTATCGGAGACAATGGCCATTCAGAACAACTCTTTACATATAGCAGTAAATCTCAGTGCTCTGCCGTGTCAATTGAGGAGATAAATGCTGACAGCTCTGGTAGATCTTTTGTCATAAGGATTGCAGACGGCAATGCTTTCTACTATTGGTGCTCAGAGAAGTCAAAACTTCTGGGAACTGAATTGCGTAGGAAGGTTGGTGAGATTGAGATGATAATTTTGTTTTTGAATCCTTGTCTTTGTATCTAGATTTTCTCATTATCTATTTGTTTTATTCCTGTGTAGATGAAAGACTTGATAAAAAAGAAGCCATCAATCTCGGAATTAACTGGAATTGAAGAATCGCGTCTTGGCTCCGTTGCTTCTCATCTCCGTTTGTATCTTATGGGTTCAGTAGTGCCCAACATCAAAGGTTGTCCGGTCCCAACTCCTGAATCATTATCGTCTTCTGGCTCTTCTGAAACGGCTGATTCTTCCTCCTCGAGTGCATCATCAAAATCTCTTAGAGCACGCCACAGTGGGACTCAACTGACAAAGGCCCAAGGAAGCCTCAGCCCTAGATCAAGCTCCTTCAAAGAAAACACAATGAAAAATTCTTCTCTACGAATCTCCTCTAGAGATAAATCAAAAAGACGCAGTGAAGGGCATTTTCCAATCTTTGATAATTTACCCATTACTTCCACCCCCACCAATCTAGAGGGCTTTATACAGTTGGAAGGAGAAGGTGAAGAAACCGCTGAGGAGAATAATGGAAGCAGTCAATTTATTGCTTTCGGAGCAGCAGAATTAACACCAAGTACAATGACCGGACCACCACAATTTCCTTTGAAGATGGGTCCACCAGTCTTTTCACCTTATTACTGCTGGTGCCCTCCGAGCACCTCATCGCTTCACGCAACATCTGCCTCTTATCAGTTCCCACCACTATCCATCGAGCTACCTTCACTTCCGCCCCTTTCCTCCTTATTGCCATCATCGTTGTTACCAGCATCAGGATCAGATGGGTTTTTGATTCCATCATCACCGCTTGATCTCTCGGACATCCCTCCATTACCTTTAGTCCACCACATACCCATGACGGGCTCCTCATCATCATCCCAGCAGATGATGATTCCTATAATGTGCGACCCTATTGTTCATATTCCAGTCATTGATATCTGCTCATCGGGTCAAGGCTATCTAGTAAGTGCAGGACCCACCGGGATGATACCCACAGGCATCTCTCCGATCCCGGTGGAGAATGATTCTCTGGTAGAGAAAGGCGCAAGAGAAACACTACGGTTGCTCATAAGTGGAGCCAGTGCAACAACCACTGCTCCTTTGAACCACCATGGAAGCAGGGGTCTGTACAGTGGGAACCGGGATGTGAGTGGTGTGAGCTTGTTTGCACCTATTGGGCTGCAACAACCGAGTTCAGGGGATGGAGGAGATGGTGGTGGTGAGAGTGTGAACTCAGGCGAAGGAGTGCCTGCGCCTCCCAGAGAGACTTCTGGTTAGTGTTTTTGGTTTTGTTTGGGGTTCTATGTAAGTGTGTTTTAAGTGTATAGCAAGTGGGGGCGGTCGTGAAACTCATCTCTCAGCTTCGTTCTTGGTTTTGTTCACGCTCTAGTCTTTTGTCTCAGATGTAATTAGTCGGGGTTTTTTGTAGCTTGCTTATTCACCTTTGTTATTTCCGAGTTTCAAAGGAAGCTAAGAAATACGATAATAATAAAAAAGTTATTTGGCAAATTTTAAATATTTTTCTGCGAATTCCAACAACTTAACACAGCATTATTATGGGAAAAAGAGAAAAAGGTGAAAGATAGATCGATCATACAGCGAGAACATATCTTAATAGTTGTAGTACACACTCTTCTCTTTCGCGTTTTCCATATTCATAATCATAATCACAAAAGATTACATCATTGTTGATTCTGTTAAAACATTATTTAAGTTGTTTTTCTTCAACAAATATAGGTAAAACCATATTAGGTTCTAACATTTTTCATATAGTCAACTACTTTTTCTTTTCTCATTAAAAGCGGAAAGGAAAAAATTATCCTAGAAAAGAAAATAGACTTTTATCATATGAAATAATAGTACTAAATAATAAGATTATTTTTATTTGGCTTAGAATTGAGGTTATTAACCAATAAATAAATGATTTGTCCATCGAATAAATCAAAACCAGATTGGTTAATCTTGTCGTGTAGCTAAAGATCTGACCACCTGCTAATAAAAAAGGAAAAAAGAAAAAAGAAATTAAGAAGGAGAAGAAGAAGAGAAAGAAAGATCGCATCTCCACCGTCAACTTCACTGTGTCTCATCTCTCCTATCGTCGTCCCACTTGATTGATCCCCAAAATTTATATATTAACCAATCGATTTTTTTTTTCTTTTTTTTTTTTTCTTGATTCCTTCTCCCTCCTCGTTCCACTTTCTTCTTCTTCCTCCTTCCTCCTTCCTCCCAATCCGCCTCTTCTTCCTACGCGTGTCTCCTTCTCCTTCTCCTTCTCCCTCACTCTCATCTCTTTGCTTCTCTGATTCACTGTCTCTTCGGATCTCTCTCTCTTGCTTCCTTCCTTCTCACTTGACCTTATGTGTTTCCTTGGATCTGCCACTGAGTTTTCTATTCTTAATCTTCGGGTCTCTTGAATAAATCGAATCTTTCTTGGATTCGTTTTTTTTTCGTTGGTTAGTTTTTTTTTTTTGGTTCGGTTGGATTCGATGGAGGATCCTGATATCAAGAGGTGTAGATTGAGCTGCGTTGCGACGGTAGATGACGTCATCGAGCAAGTTATGACTTACATAACCGAGCCCAAAGATCGAGATTCGGCGTCTTTGGTGTGCCGGAGGTGGTTCAAGATTGATTCCGAGACCAGGGAGCATGTCACTATGGCGCTCTGCTACACCGCCACTCCCGATCGTCTCAGCCGTCGCTTCCCCAACCTGAGGTCGCTCAAGCTTAAAGGCAAGCCTAGAGCAGCTATGTTTAATCTTATCCCGGAGAACTGGGGAGGATATGTTACTCCTTGGGTTACCGAGATTTCCAACTCGCTAAGGCAGCTCAAGTCAGTGCACTTCCGACGGATGATTGTCAGTGACTTAGATCTGGATCGTTTAGCTAAAGCCAGATCAGATGATCTTGAGGCTTTGAAGCTCGACAAGTGCTCTGGTTTCACTACTGATGGCCTTTTGAGCATCGTTACACACTGCAGGTACATTTCTTTCTGTGCGAGCATCCTTCTACTTGTCTCTTGTTTCTAGCTTTTGAGTTTGCTACTCCGAATCGATGCTTTTTGAACTTCTTTTGCAACTCTACGCTTCAACTACAACTGTAGAACAAGATTGCACTTGGCTCCCTTTCTTTTTTTTTAACTTTTAAATCAGTTGTATAAAAAGAACCATCTTGAAGTTTGTGTTTCGAAGATCTGATATTTTTTAGCTCAATTGGGTAAGTATTAAACTTTGGTGCGCACTTTTTCTGTTTGTTGATATCGTTGAACCTTACTTTATATTGATTTCTTACCACACTTTACAGTCAAGAGTTATATAAGCGGAAATATCCATTTCGAACATTTGCAGTTTCTAGGAATTAATGTTGTTTTTATATCCTTAATTGCTCTGCCACTGGTATGCTTGCTATTAAAGCAGAAATTGCAATGTTGTTCACTTATTTCTCAATTGGGGAAGTATAAACCTTGGTGCGGATTTTCTCTGCAAGTTGTGCCTTCAGTTCTAGTTGAAAATCCAAAAACGTTGTCAATGTCTGCTGTTTGAGTTGTTCTTTTTACTTTATTCATGTTTATGTCTGCTGTTTTCTCCAGGAAAATAAAAACGTTGTTAATGGAAGAGAGCTCTTTTATTGAAAAGGATGGTAAGTGGCTTCATGAGCTTGCTCTGCACAACACATCTCTTGAGGTTTTAAACTTCTACATGACGGAGTTTGCCAAAATCAGCCCTAAAGACTTGGAAGCCATTGCTAGAAATTGCCGCTCTCTGGTTTCTGTGAAGGTCGGTGACTTTGAGATTTTGGAACTAGTTGGGTTCTTTAAGGCTGCTGCTAATCTTGAAGAATTCTGTGGTGGCTCTTTAAATGAGGATATTGGAATGCCTGAGAAGTACATGAATCTGGTTTTCCCCCGAAAACTATGTCGTCTGGGCCTCTCTTACATGGGACCTAATGAAATGCCAATACTATTTCCATTCGCAGCCCAAATCCGGAAATTGGATTTGCTTTATGCATTGCTAGAAACTGATGATCATTGTACGCTAATCCAAAAGTGTCCGAATTTGGAAATTCTCGAGGTAAATATGTGATTAACTCTCCTGTCTTGTTAACTACATATTTGGGGCTGCGTCATTAGTGGTATATGTTCATATTGATTACTCATCCTGTTTGTTTGTGAAAGATTTCTAAAGCAAGTAATTCACCTTTTTCTTATCAATTCAACACTGTTAACTATCATGAATCTAGCATTAAAAGTATAAAATGTGGTAGATAGGGGATTTGAATGCAATATCTGTTCTCCTTACATAAAAATATTCCACTGAAATTCTTGTTGTATTTCAGACAAGGAATGTAATCGGAGATAGGGGTCTAGAGGTTCTTGCACAGCACTGTAAGCATTTGAAGCGGCTGAGGATTGAACGAGGGGCAGATGAGCAAGGAATGGAGGACGAAGAAGGGTTAGTCTCACAAAGAGGACTTATTGCTTTGGCTCAGGGCTGCCAGGAGCTAGAATACATGGCGGTGTATGTCTCAGATATAACTAACGAATCTCTTGAAAGCATTGGCACATATCTGAAAAACCTCTGTGACTTCCGCCTTGTCTTACTTGACCGGGAAGAAAGGATTACAGATTTACCACTGGACAACGGAGTCCGATCCCTCTTGATTGGATGCAAGAAACTCAGACGGTTTGCATTTTATCTGAGACAAGGTGGCTTAACTGACGTGGGCTTAAGTTATATCGGACAATACAGCCCAAACGTGAGATGGATGCTGTTGGGTTACGTAGGTGAATCAGATGAGGGTCTAATGGAATTCTCAAGAGGTTGTCCAAATCTACAGAAGCTTGAGATGAGAGGTTGTTGCTTCAGTGAGCGAGCAATTGCTGCAGCGGTTACGAAATTGCCCTCACTGAGATACCTTTGGGTACAAGGTTATAGAGCATCGATGACGGGACAAGACCTAATGCAGATGGCTAGACCGTACTGGAACATCGAGCTGATTCCATCGAGAAAAGTCCCAGAAGTGAATCAGCTAGGAGAGATAAGAGAGATGGAGCATCCGGCTCATATATTGGCTTACTACTCTCTGGCTGGTCAGAGAACCGATTGTCCAACAACTGTTAGAGTCCTGAAGGAGCCAAATATGATATGACCAAAAAACAGGTTTGTATATAAAGATTTGGTCATCTTTTCTAGTCTCGAGTTTTGGGGTTTCCACGAACTGTGTACCTTTGGTTCTTATTTTTTTTGGGTTTCATGTTGTATCCGTCAATGGTTTTGGGAGATTACATAGTCTTGTTTGTATGGCCATCACATTTTTATTTTTCCACAGGGGTCTCTGTCTCTTTCCTTTTTCAATAAAACCCCGAAGATTTTGAGAGATTTCTGCTTTATCGTCGATTTACATTATTTGATTTGGTTGGCATTTCTGTAACTCTCTCTGTTGTTGTGACAAATATAATTTTTTTCAAAAACATTAGTAAATAAGGGAAGAAGTAAGTTATTCATTCATACAACTTTATAGATGAAAACTTTGATTTCTTGTTCTCACACGAATTTCAAGGAGGACGATGTTGATGTAACAAGCTTCTGATTAAATAACAGATGATAAAGGAATCTATAAAGAATGAGTGGACATATCTCAAGCCGACCAAAGGTACCCCATTCAGATTCTTCTTACCACAAAAGAACCTTTACAATAATACATTATCTAGGTAATGAAATAATTGTCGTATATGATCTCATTCACATCTGAGAAGATTCCCCCATATGTTGTGTTTTCTTCAAGTGAACTTTTGGAGAAATCACGCAAAGTCAGTCTCAACTGTCGTCAACTGGTGAAAGATGGAGAATGATGGAAGAGTAACTGAGCATTGGGTACATATTTGCATCCAAGAAGTGCCTATACTGCTTCATCGCTGTTTCTCTCTCTGGGAGGTCCGGTGTCATGCAGTCATAAGGGCTCGGTTTGCTCGTGTCTACAAATGGCTCCCATCGGTATCCAGGCCGGCTAGGGAGTGAAACAAGAGTGGCTAGATGACTCGTGTTGAATGCCACATAGATTTCTCTCTTCACAGAATCAACCTGTACAATAGCAAAGATATATTTAATCACTAATATAAGAAGCTGTCCTTGTAAAGAGGTTTCAGTTCCTAGAGATATCAAATGTGCGCTCTTGCTTTATAACACCACTACCTAAGTGACAAGAGATTAGGGTATGAGAAAAATAGTACCAGTGAAAATGCAACAAATCGACTTATTTCAGACCAATCTGGCACCTCAGGAGCAAGACCATGCCACTGCAGACGCTTTGCTGTTGGAAAATCGTACAGGCCAAGTGATTCACATTCACTACAAGACAATACAATTCCCATAAATCAGAAAATCCAAAAGCTGGGAAAAAAAGAGGATTGCAAAAGCAAGACAACACATATGAGAAGGTGAGAAGAAAGTAGCATGTCAATTCTTGGATTCGAAATTATATGAAAGCAATCATCTAAGCTTACGTAATACTCATAAAAGAAGATTACGTACTCACGAAACTTGATAAGAAGACGGCAGAATCTGAAGAAGTCGGAGTCTGCTTCTTCCTTTTTATCCCACCGAAAATAGTTCAACTGCCTCAGAATTGTATTAACATTATTGGAAAGATATTATTGGGAGAAAAGAAACATAGAATCATCTCAAAAACAAAGCATTAAGGGTTTACATAGTTGTCATGGCAATAGGTGTTGTTGTTTCCCCCCTTTGTATGGCCATATTCATCTCCCATGTAGATCATCGGGACACCCTGGTGATAAATAGTTCAGCATGACAAAGAAATTGGCTCATGCTTAGAATGTGTATTAACGTTCTTAACCCTTATATTATTACTTAACATGTTGCAAATGCATACAATCACTGCATAGTACTTAATTGCTAGTGGAGTTAATTTCTCTTGTGGTTCTTTTGAACTCAGTGACCCTACTTCAGTATTATAGTTCAATGTGTAAACATTAGTCAAAAGAGCTTTAAGCAGGAATTAGAACAAAAGATGTAAAAAAATGGTTAGCTTTACTTGGGAAACCATGAGGGAAACAAAGAAATTCCGCATCTGTCTTTTCCTTAATCTCTTCACCGATATACTTGCAAAGTCTCCCTCCTGCAGCCCAATACCAATTAATTGAAATTTTAGGTAAAAATGTTAAGCCATTCATTTCAGATTTTAAACATTCCACAAAAGGTCTTATGATATTACAGAGACTGAATTCACATAGCTGATGAAAGAGAAAACAACGAGAATCCAATCAAGTATCTGAAGTTTAGATGTTTGATGTTGAACTTCCAGTTTTAATCTATAAAAACCTACTTAGAACATGTGTTTCTTGTAGTTGCAAAACTACTAATTATGATCCACTCTATACTTCTTTAAGGAAGCTGCAGCTATTTAGGTTAAAATTATTTATAGTGATAATTTTAACGAATATTTAGCCATACTAAAATACTTTTGTGCAAAAGAGCAAAAAAGAAATTCCACACAAGAGCACAAAGCTAATATCTTTACCTCTCCACAGTTCCAGCTATAATTGTGATTCTCTCCATCATTATTCTCTTCTCCATTTGCCAAGTTATTCTTATTGTTGTAAGTTACTAAATCTCCCAACGTAAAACCATCATGCGCACATATAAAATTGATGCTGTTCCAAGGTTTCCTACCTCCCTGATGCACAGACACAATCAAATATCAATAAGCTATACAAGAACAATATAACAACCAAGAATATCACAATAAAGATAAGATATCTGAAAAAAAAAAAACAAAGAAGAAGATTAGATATGTATGGAGACACCCAAGTATAGTAGACGTTAACTTTACCTGGTACAGATTTGGGCTTCCACAGAGACATTCAGCAAAAGCACCGGCAAAGCCATCGGTGCCTTTTATGAACTGTCTCACAACATCCCGGAACTGAAACGGACAAGAATGTCACTGTCCAATATTAAATTTACAACGATGATTGATATCATGCACACACGAAATGGAAACTGTCACAAGAACTGAACATTCATTTATTCTTGCCTCATGTCAGACTGTTGTCTATTGGGTAATAACAATAAGTCATAAAGATTTCCGTGTTCATTGTTAATACAAGCTGATATACATTTATGTTTATTAGTAAAGGCAGATCACATAGCCTGTTTCTTTTTCAACTGATTAGAGCAGATTCTAAGGGTCAGTAGAAAGATGAATAACCATTAATTATCACATCAGATTTGGCACACCGTGCTCCTACTTTTCCTTATATTCACTACGACTGAAGACATTAGTTTCATGTAATGAATATCTCAATAAAAAGAAAAACACTTTTTGCTCGTAATACATTTACTGACCTTTCCATTCCACTCAGACCAAATACCCCAGTGTGGAAACATGCCAACTTGGTATAGCCCACCCGCATCCCATGCTTCAGCTATCAGCTGTTTACAAAGAAGCAATATAATATAAATATCCCGTCATCAACGATCTTACGTTGGTGAATGTGTTTACATTAAGAAAATGATTACTTTATCACAATCATCTACAGGACTGGGGATTAGGACATATATTGGAAGATCACATGGAAATTTTACACAGGAATAATTCAATACTGAAGTCTTAAGTACAACAAGAAGAAATAAAACAGGTTTTATGCTAAATAATCTTTTGATGCATGCAGATCACTAATTACGAGTTTTAAAAGTTTAGTTATGGAATGAGAAAATATAGTAGTGATATAGTCAGCATCTCTATACTCTGAACAATGTAAACCAATGTTACCTAAAGGGGAAATGTCAAGGGAGCTAGTTTATCACCTTAACACCACGGAGTATTGGATCATTACTTATCATATCAATTACTGGAGGGCAGGTAATAGGGGTACCAGTTGTCAGCAAGTCACCTTCTATATCAGCCCCATAAACATTGGCTGCATCCCATAGACTAACAAGAATAGAAAAATAAATATTCCAGAAACATATGGATCAAACAAGCACTCATTTCACGTACTCTCTAACATCTGCACCTGCTGCTCCTTGACATAATTGAACCAAGATCAAAGCGGAAGCCGTCAACATGCATCTCTGTTACCCAATATCTGTTTAACGAGAGAGATATCCACAGGCTTAGGAGGATTTAACTGAAATCAATACATTTTCGGAAATCAACCTAGTGTAAGGATTCTTGAGTCAAAAATTCAAAGTAACCAGGGTGGAATATAAGGATTACATTATAAACGAGATGTCATCATAAACAAATGGCCTAAAATTATTTGTAACAAATGCAGCCTAGACACGAGACCATGAGAGTTCGCAAGAACAACAATGAACATAACAGACTTAATTTGACAAAAAAGCCAAGCAATACATCTGCTCTATTTTTGGGAACTACCTCAGGCAATCTACTATGAATTGACGCACCACAGGATGATTGCAGTTGAATGTATTACCACAGCCTGAATAGTTATAGAATTCGCCCTGTTAAATCACAAAATATGCTTAAACTTTAGATTCATTGATAAACATATCATATCAGAATTATCTGTATGAGTCTACAAACTATGAAACCAAAAGCATTATGAATCATCACTAGGTGGAATATATACTATTTTTCTAGTCCTAGCAGAGTTATGTAAAGGTCATGCAGAAAATTTAAAAGGCAGTTCTACAGGTTTCTGATGCATGATAAGTTACTGAACCGACCAATCAAGAACTTTAAATCAGCAAAGCGACTTAATTTATTGAATGTAGTTTATGTTTCAAATGACAGAAGAAAAAGAGTCCTAGATTTTAGATTCTAACCCCACAGATCTTTTGATTGTCTCTTGTTCTCTAAGCAACGAAACAAAAGAAACACATGACTGCTTGATGAGCTTTACCTTTGGAGCAACCATGTAATAGACACTGTTATCAACTCCTCTAAATGAGAAAATGGGTCCTTTTTCATTGCCTTCAGCTGTGTGGTTCAAAACGACATCCATGATTACCTGCTTAAAATCTATCAAGACCTGCATCCGTAAACCTAACAACAAATACTTAGCTACTAGGAGACTAGTTGTCACCTCAATTCCTCGTTTATGTGCCTCTTTAACAAGAATTTTAAACTCATTTATGGCTCTTCCAGCAAAGCTGCGAGAGCTTGCCGATGAATATCTGATCATGGGTGAGAAGAATCCAATAGTAGAGTAACCCCAAAAATTTACCCTGAACAAGCAAGACAACCTGATTATACATGCTATATCCAACATTTAACTGAGTTATCGTGTGAGAATTAAAGATAGTATAATTTCATGTGAGAGAGCTTCTTTCCATTCCAGATATATGATATTATCTTTTAAGTTATTTCACCCCTCATTAATCTGAAGTTTCCTGAGAGAACAAAAATCCTAGTTGAAGAATTCTTTAGAATAATTAATACATGCTATCATCCACATATGTTAACATTGAGTGTTTCCACTATGTAGTTTGCTCATACTAGAAGACACTTGATAAAAAAAAATGAAAGAGCAAAAACCAGTAGAGGTATTTTCATCAAAAAAGGCATGGTCTATGGCTTACCTATGGTCTCCCAGTATCGTATTGTAGCTGTGATACTCCAGCTCATTAAACTCGTGACATGGCATTAATTCTATGCAATTTATCCCAAGCTCCTGTAAATATGTAAACAAATTAAGTTGACATCCCTGATCTCTACTTGATGATATTTTCAGTTAGATGAGGGTTCTAGCTAAGCAGATATTATTAGAACCGAAAACTAATGAAACTGTGTGCTCATTTTTACCCAAAATAGAAATATTTGTATCGGTTAAATCACCAAAATCTCTTCTGAATTAAACAAATAAGCTCTTTGCAAAACTGAGGACAGCTTATAGCAACTGCAAACAAAGATAGTCATATGTACGACATACCATAATTAAAGTTGATAAACTGGGATATCATTACCCCACAATGATCAGAAAGGAGGAATTCAGTGTTGAACAAATGAATATGTTATCAACAAAGCTACTGATATTGTCAAAATTTCACCTAGAGACTATTTATAGTAAGCTTGTTCCAAAATAACAGTTCAAAGTTTTCTCAACAGAATGTGTTTGAGAACCAGTACCTGCAAATGGTCAAGCTTCTCTGCAACACCCTGGTATGTTCCAGGAAATTCAATTTTGCTAGATTCATGCCTTGTGAAACCTCGCACATGCATTTCATATATAACAAGATCCTTCTGTGGCAGCTTCAGATGCATATCCCCTTCCCAATCAAACTGAAGAGCAGCAAGATCAGTAGAATCACTTATTAAAGAGTATATTTATATCATCCAAAAGAAATTAGAACAGCATAATAAAAATCATGGTACCTCTTCATCACGAGTGGGCACCATACACGCCATTTGAGGCCAACAATTTTCATCAGGTCCCAAAACTCCAAACTCATCTCTGCTTATAATTGCCTACCAAACCAAACAAAGGGAGAAAGTTATAGCCAAGCCAAGAAGATTGTCTACGGGTCAGTGGTTTAGCTGCTCTATTTCTTTACTCAGAAAACATCAAAATTTTGATTACCTTTGCGTAAGGATCCAATAAAATGTTAGAAGAGTCATAATAGTGACCATCTTCAGGAGAGAACTTGCCATCAAATCTGTAACCATACAACATATCTTTGAAATTCCCTTTCAAAAACACATGCCAGACATGCCCAGTTCTATTCCTTGATGGATCGAGCTGAATCTCCTCCGTCACTTTGTTCTGCAACGTGAAATTAAACCCAAATTCAAAAAGGGGTTTCACAAAAATATCAGTTAAACCCAAAAACACTCTCTTTAAAAAGGATATACCTGACGGAGATCGGAGAGAGAAATCAAGCAGATGGTGGCGGAAACGGAGTTTGCAGAGTAAACAGAGAAATTGACGCCGTCCTCTCTGACGGTGGCGCCGAATGGTGAAGGAAGACCATCGGAAACGAGAAATCTATCTGATTTAAGAGGTTTCTCCACTACGGCAACGTTTTCAGCTTCGCTGATTCTTCTGTCCTTTGCCGAAATCGATATTGGCCGGAAGATGCGCTTGAAATTGGGAGTGGAGATTCTAGGAAAAGAGTGGTTATAGAAGAGAGTGTTCAGCTTGGTGTGGTGGAGGAAACTAGAGCTGCATTTGATTGCATCCATGGAAAGCTCTTCTTAGAGCTCAAAGGAGTGATGAAAGAGAGACGACGAAGTGTTTGACACTCATAGTGTGTGTGATGATCATTTTGATATTTTCTTATAATTTTGTTTTTATTATTACAAAGCAATTTCCAAATTCGACTTAAAAATAAGTTTATCGGTTTAAAAGGATGCTATCGTTACAAATGGGTAATATATGGGCTTAAATATGGGCCTCAAGACATATACCCACTAACATGTACTTCTGCTATCAGAAAATTTGTTTGTACAAATTACAGCATGCACGTCCGTTTTAATTGTTTGTTCTTCTTTCTTTTCTTTTTTGACGTTAGTTCGTTCAAAGAGATATTTTATTTAAGACGATTATACGCAACCCACATATGTATATGTTTTTACAATATCAATGTATATAACTTTGATAAAAGGAAAAAAAATCCAAGTAAATTTACAAAATCAATCAAATATATTTACCGGATTAACACACAAAACAAAGTTATGTGTGACAAAATAGCATGTGCATCAGTACATCCACAACCACAACCTAAGTTAAAACTTAAAAGGAAATGTGTTTAAACTTTATATTAGTGTACTAACCATAAGAGCTGCATGTGTTCAAAATTTTAGAAAAAATTATCCCATTTTTTAAAAAAATTATTGTAACACGTTACCTAATGGTAAGATACTTGAAATATCTACAAAAGGACATTGGGACCATATATCTATATATACAAATAAATAGTAGTATAAATTTATTTAGAGAAAACTGTATTCAAAAGGAGCTGTGACCATACATATATACTAACATGCATGGTGATGATGCCGGGACCCTTTACTTCAGATTCTTCCAACTCCAAACAAAAAAATCTAAGTTGTTGATAATAATCAATTGGTAACGTACGTTTTGAATTGTTGTCGTATACGTCACATATACACACAAATTGATGATTGAGATACATATCTTAAAATATTAATTACAAATAAAAAAGATAGAATTTTGATTAAAATGGCCATATATGTATATATATATATATTTTTTTTTTTTGAATGTATATGTATATATATATTGCTTGTTACGTGAGTAACCAAAACTCCAGAGCCATTTGGTTTTGTACGGACGACTAGGACTAGCTAGCTATAACCAATTTTTGTGATCTGAAATCATATTATTATTGGTTAAAAGCTTGAAGATGTAAGAAAAAGGTTATTTTATTATGTTAAGATAAGCTATCTGGCTTCAAAACACTGTAACATATATGACATGCACAAAGATTTGCAAAATGGCATCATTTGAGAGAAGTTTTGAGTATAAAGCATTACGAACTTAACACTTTTAAAAGAACTAATAAAGCATAGATAAAATTAAATGTCGATTTGTGAGATTCCTAGCTAGCTCTGTACGTAGTTTATAAAAATTGGAACTAATTATGGTTCAACTGGAATCGGTTCTGATTATAAAAGAGAGCATAGAAATAAAACATTTGGTACATATCCTTTCTCCATATCTCGACGAGAGATTTCGAAAGATATAAAAATAGGAGAGGAGCTTTTCGGTTTAAGGAGAGGCCATATATGATAATGACGCGATGAGGACCCGGTTACGATTTCTTCAACAGGTTCTCTAAAACATATATACGGTTGAATTGTCTTGTTTGTATATGCCATAAGAGTCAAATACGTACATATATATGTAATATAAGTTTCAATCTATGCTCAAAAAGAAAAATGAAAATAATAATATATACCAAGCGACAATAAGTTTTCAACCGTATGTTAAAAAATATTGATCTTTTATGTTTTTCAAATTCCGATTATATAGGTAATTTGTAATGGGTTATGCATGGATGATTAATGAAGACATATGATATCGACTATATATGCATGATAGCAAATCATATTACCCTTTCGTATCAAATCATTGGTTGAAGAAGCTGTAGACTAATAAATTTTCATTTACTTGAGAAAAAAAAAAAAACTAATAATTGGCATCAATAATGTTTGACACTGGTGTCATCTCATCTCATCTCTTCTCTTCTCATTTATCTTCTCGAGTAAAGAAATGATCTGTTTTAGCAGCTAATTCCATTTTCTAATCAATCCTATATATATTTTAGCCGCGATATGGATACATTTTTGAATGTAAAGATAAGTTTGGTCTGATTCTCTAACTTTTTTTTGTTGTTGTGTGTGTCCGTCAAAATTGGAAATAGAAGAATAGAAGAGAATGTGTTGTTTAGTTGATCGAGTAAAGAAGATAAACTGATGACTGAGCATTATTAATCAAGTTGGGCGGGGATCTGTTTGACACCATAATAATAAAGTCACGTGTATATGTTCTCTGTTTTCTTGTGACCATGCCCGCTGATCTTTTTCTTTGCAGATCTTGATCAAATCAAGATTTGTTTTCGCTTTTGAGGCTTCTACGACTACAAACAAGGTAAACTAATAAAAGATCAACACAATTTTCATAAAATCTTCAATATTTTTGGAAACAAAAAAAAACAAATTAAACTTTTGTTTTTCTTGTTACCATTTTGTCTTCTAAAAACTATCAGTGATGGGTTTATGATCATCATCTTCATATGTGAAAATGTCGGCTTATGCTCATCAGATGGAGAGGGAATTCTCCGGTCTATCCAGCCGAGGTGGTTCCGGTAATATTTATACTCTTCTAACTTCTAACATCTGAGTTTGGTCTGATTCTTGAGTTAAATCAGAGTTTACAGTCTTTGTTTCTTTTTTTTTTGCAGAACTGGGGAGTCGATTTTCGATAGAATCTGGATGTTACATGACATCTTTAGCAGCTTCCATCTTCATAGGTTCTCTTGTGACATTTGGAGTTTTGATGATAACACTTCTCATAGCTTTATCAACCATGTTACAGAGCTGTGAAAGCCGAGATATTGGAGTCGTCGAGGCTCAAAGACTTGAAGAGAACTTCAGTTACTGCAGAATCTTGTCTTTGCACTCTCAGCTCAATAGCTTGCAAGAAGAAGACACCCAATTACCATTGTTATGCAGAGATGTTGCTTTACGCAGAATCAAACAGGGAATCTACTTGAGAGAGTTGAACTTCACTATCCAAATGGCTCTCACTTTCTTTCAAACCATCAAACCGATGAACGATAGCCGCGATGTTGTTGTGATCGAGATCGATGACACCAATCTGTAAGTGTTTGTTTGGTTTTTTCATTTTCTTTCTGCAAGTTTTTCAAATTGTAAACTTTTTGTTTTTCTTCTCTCTATGTAGATTAGAACAAGATAGTTATAATATGAAGTATATCGAAGAAGCAAAGCATCAGAGAAGCAAACTAACACTGAAACTATATTTCAAGCTACTATCACATGGTTATACAATGGCTCTATTATCAAGAAGACCAGAAAGAGAGCGGGACGCCACAATCGAGCAGTTAAAATCTAGAGGATACAGCGATTGGTCACATTTGATCATGAGGTTTGTAATAAACTTCAACTGCTAATCTCATTCCATATCAAAGTATAGCAGAAAAAGCCAGAGATTGTTAAAAGGAGTTATATTCTCTTATTGCAGGGAAGATAAAAGACAAAAGGAAGAGTTAGAAAGAGGTCACTGTGTAATCGGAGTAATTGGTAATCATATGGATGTGTTAAGAGGCCAGTGGAATTGGCAAAGCAAGCGTCTGTTTAAACTTCCAAGCCTTGCTTATGATGATGTTTCGGATTACACTGAAAGATGAGATCATGGACTTTGATGTGTATAAATTCTCAAGAGTTTTATGTAATTGTTTTATTACGGTTTCAAAGATAATGTAGAGACATACTGTAATTTTTCAATGTCTCATGTATACATATAGTTTATTCTACAATTTCCTGAATTTGGCCTGTCTTTTGGTCAATATCAACATCACAAAGTGAGGTTGTCATGTATCCAAGAATATGCAGCAAATCAGTATAGCTTAAGAGTCAAAGAACCAAATTCATACAATAAGACAAAAAGAGAAATTCGATGTTAGCCAGTAATTACAGTGCACCACTGGGCCTAGACAACACTAACTATCGAGAATTAGAAGAAAAAAGAATGGCTGCTTTAGTCACAAACCATAAGAATGCCTGCTTTTGTCGTGAACTGTAAGCCTATAAGTCAAACAGAAGCTCTTGAGATTAAGTCGAGGTAGCCCATATATATTCACTAACAGTGCTCAGATTTGGATCCTCCTGGTACTGACTCCAAGCTGACACAAACTGTACGCTTTTGCACCTGTGAAAGAGGGAGATACATGGAGCTTACATAAAACAGATAACATGTGAACAATCCTTGGTAGTGCATTTAATAAGCCATAGAAACTTACTGGCGGAGTAGCATCAAGATACGGAGGATAAGAGGTCTAATATCATCGCGATCTTTACGAGTTGATGACTCTTTGTACAAGGAAACTAGCTCCTTCACCAATCTGAGGATCCAAAATCATAAGAGGATTGATGTTAACGAGTGGATAAGAGAGGATAATATACTGCTCTTTAGTGTTTCAGAGGCTTAAACCTTGGGATCACAGGTGAGTTTCTAATCCACGTCAACCTCACAACAGTCTCCAGTCTCTCAAGAACCTATATGGTATTTGCAGGTAATAATATTTTCATGTTTATATTAAAGAATGTAAGAATGAGGCTAGTCTAACATATCTACAAGATGAACAATTCAATACCAACAAAACAGTTTCAGCGTCGTCTGAATGCATCCAGTGAAAGAAAAGAGGGAAGATACGCCGAAAATGAGCAAGTAGGAAAAGCCCTAGAGCGTTCAAGAGTGGCTCGAGGAATCTTAGCCAAGTGATACGTCGCTCCTTATTTATTGGTTGGCGTTCCAAATGGCCAAGCATCTCATTCATAATCTTCTCGTACCTAAACAAGAAATTTTCAAAATTTGCAAAAGAAGAGTTGAGAAAGATGGAGCAGTCGAACCAATCTATCGAGAGACATGATTTAAATTGAATGCAATGCAAAGATTTTGAGAATGGAAAATATATTCATAAATACAATTGACAAGATAGAGACAATTTATTATACCACGGGCTACGGGGATTATTTGGGTGGATTTTAGTCACAAGAAGAACAGATAACTCTACCACATGTATCCAAATCTCATCATCAGAAGCTATATTCTGGCAACACGCATCAAGAACCACATCTCCATACAAACCGAGGTCACCTGAAGTCACATTTTTAGCGAGATGAACTAAGCTTATCATACCTTGCCCCTGTCATCAAGCAAAGAAAGAGATTATCAAGCTCACTATGCCTTGAGATATTCCAAAACGGAGGAGCCTTAACTAACAAAACTTAGAGGATTTCGCATCATGTTACAACTAATCAGACAAAACTCATCAATCTCTACATCTCAAAAGACTTACTTTGACTTCAGGAGACCAATGATCAAGTGCTGTCAAAGCACAAGGAACCACCAAGTTGCAAAATTTCACCAAATTCGGTTTCTCAACCTATCAAATCGAACATATTGAACAGATGACATCAAATACCTCCAAAAGTATAAAGTTGGATTTATTCACAACAGAACAGAGCAATTCTTAATTTTTATAACTCAGACCTGAGTCACAAACCACCTGAGCTGGTGAGCCGCAATGATCGCATTACCAACAGGTGTTCTCGCCATTACAGCTGAAACATCATCTGCATCATTGTTCTTACCAAGTGAACTCTTATAAATTGTATCTTTTAACTCTGGCAAAACAATCGGCAACAATTCAATCTTCCCACTATCAACTACCAATCCCTCGAGCTCCTCAGCATTACTGTTGTGAGGGAAATCACTGAAACGATCCCTTGAAATCTCGCGAAATGTAGATTCCCCAATGACAGAGAGGTTTTCTGGAATCCATGAGAGTAGTTCGTGCTTGGAGGAACGTGAAGAAGAGAGGAGTGCACAAGCAAGCGCGAGATTCTTGATCAAAGCATGACCGTCTTCTTCTTCATTGACTCGGTGAGGAGAAGAAGTGTTTGGTAACAGGGAAAAGAGTATGTCTTTGGTGGATACTTTGCTACTCTCTTGTGGTGTGTACTGTGTACGTCTGAGGATCTCTGCTATTGGTTCAGATAATCTGAATCCTCCAAACAAATCAAAATTAGGGTTCTTCAAGTAAACAGTAAAGGGCAGAAAGAGAGATAACTAAGTCACTCACCCGAGAAGACGGTCATGGAGATCAGAGGTTGTGTTCATCTTTCGAAAGTTCAGAATTTTCTTTTGCAAAGTTCGTTTCTTTAGCCTTTACTTAGGTTTACACACGATTCAATCTGGGCTACTCTGTTTTACTGGAAATTTTTTAAAAATTTAACGAAGAACCGGACCGGACCGGACATGATTACAGTTAACGATATGTCTGTCCGGTCTAATATGCCGGTTCGGTCCCCCTCGAAAGACCAACATCAGAGCCAAAAGTCTCAGTTATTAAATGTATCACAAGAAGGAAACTCAGAGAGACCTCGGAGAATTTGATGCCTGGTTCATGATGGAAGACAAGAACATGAAGAGCGAATACAGGTAAAAAAAAACACATCACAGATACAAAGACAAATAGACTGAACTTGTTAACTTAAAACTGGACAGAGAACTTGAATTCAAGATTCGGGAACGGCTGCTACAGCTGCAGCAGCTGCTGTGGCAGCAGCAGTAGCGCGTTTGATGGAAGCAGATTTGATGAGGTGATTGTAACTTCCTTTCTCCTTGAAAAGCTGAGCGAAATGGTGCTTGCAGTACAAAATTCCCTCAAGTGCTGCATAGTTCGATGGAGATATGGGACAGCCTCCATGAGAACACTTGAAGCAAGATTTATGGTAACACTGACTTTCCACAGTTACCTACAGTTTTGTAGAAAACAGAACAAGATGATATAAGTAAATGATCCAGTTCCAGGTCCAGGAGACTCGTATTGCGAATGATCCAAACGACAAGTTTTAATGTGATTTTCCCAAAAAAAAAGATCACAGAAAGAGCGTAGAGCTGAAGAGGAAAGCAATGTATAAGACTGAGAATGTATATTAACCTTTTCGATTGGATACACGGTTTTATTGCAAGTAGCGCATTTGTCTTGCGTTCCAGAGAACATTCCAGCAACTCGACTAGGTGTCCTTGTCTGAGAACAACCAAGAAGAGTATAGAGTCATGTATCTCAACTCGTGTAACTAAATAAAATCATGGACGCGTTGTTAAGAAGCAGTTACCAGCTCAGGGGTTGGCTTATCAGACAATGGCTTTGCAGCTGTGAAAGGGAAGAGAGTTTGTAGATAAAATTAAAGTAAGACACCACAAGTAGAAGTTGGATCAAAAGGTGAAGTTAGAAAAGAGTAACATACGTGACTGAAAGTTCTTGCTGAAACTACCAGACTCCTTGAAGAGCTGCTCAAAATGAGGCCTACAGTACACCACTCCTTCCATTGATGAATAGTTGCTCAGCTGTTCAAAAACCAGCAACAATTTTTAACTTGATCAAAAGAAGACCACTTCAGATCAAGTATAAGATAAAACTCTTCATGAAACCCTCAAAACTTTCACAATGCTAATAACTACATATAAGATTTGCGTTATGGAGAATTGGTCATTCAAGTTCCACTGGTGAATACTCGGAAAACCCCACAACTCTGTCTAGAGAATCTCCTCATGAATCCATTAAACTATCACACAAATAGTAACTAATCCAGGAATTGCTAATGTGAAACTAGGCCATTCAAGCTATAGTGTTAAAGCTTGAACCTTGAATTTCAGTAAACATGAGAACATCCATAAAGATAACAAGGAATTGATCAAACACTCGTACATGGAGTCACGAAGGGGAAAGCAAAAGAGCAAAAAAAAACTCACTTGAAGTCTACTTTTGCAGTGAGAGCATTTGAAGCAAGACTTGTGATAAGAGACTCCATCAGCTGAGAGAAGCTCTACAGGGTAAACTGTCTTCTCGCACGCCCTGCATTTCTGCTGAGTTCCTGTAAACGACATCGTTTTCTTGACTTCACGATTGTCCTCTGCCCCCAAAGATCTCTAACCTCAAAACCTCTTAGTCTACCTCTATAAACATTTCAAAAACCACAACACAAAGAGAGGTTTAAGAGAATATCCCATCACACATTCTTGACTTTTCACATTAGCTATTTGCATTGATTCAGAGTATTCAAACAAATCGATCCGTGGATCAAATCAGAACACAAAAATCGAATCTTTTATTTTTTTCTACAGGAATTAGAAAATCTGATTTTTAACAGAATAAATAAGTAACAGACGGCAAAATGGTTACCTCTTTGTCGATCTGATCAACCAAAAAAAGGAAACCCAAAAATCGAGAAGAGAGAAATGCAGGTGTAAGATTGCAGCTGCGTGAAGATTAAGGTGAAAGGAAGAAGAAGATGATGAAGATGAAAGGTAATGATTATGTAGCACGATGTCACAAAATAAACGCTTTCGTGTTTTTTTTTTTTTTTTTTTTTATGTTGAGCTTTGGTGGAGACAGTGGGGTTCCACTTTGGCCTGGCTAAATTATTGTTTAATTTTGAAAATTAAACAGCAAATCATTGAAAGATTAGGTTCATCAAAATAATCCTTTTAACTAAGAAACCAACAAAGTATTGTTTCTTTTTCTTCTCTATTTCACTAAATTAAGCATTTTTAGTTACCTGTTTGTTGTACTCTTCTCTAATATGATTACAGAATAAACCATTTTATTTCTATGATGGATAACACAATTTGTTACAACTAATTTTCAATAATTCAACATTGTTTCAATTCTTATATGGTTAATATAAAGATTATAAGGTTAGTTTTGTTTCTTCTTCTTTTGGATACTATTACAACTGATTTTCAGAAAATGCCACTCACAAATCTCTGAAATATGTGGGCTCATAGAAAACATCAGCACAACCACCGGTTTCACTTGAAATGATATAAAGTAATAAACTTTTAATTTAGATGGAAATTTTCAATTATATTTATCTTTGGGAGACCATCAAGCTATTTCTTTATTTTTCAAACCACTTTATTATAATAGTGTATTTTCCAATTATACTAAGTTCATATGAAAAAGTGGTATAATTGACTCATAATTATTTCATGGTACTAAATTTTCGAAAATGATATGATGAAAGTGGTCATTTGTATGCTTTTTGAATTTCGAGAATCTTATTTATGTATATTTTTCTCTAATGGTAAGTAAAAAACAGAGGATACAAGATTATGGTAGGAGAAATAAACCCCGCCTAAGAATAAACATACACTTTTAACTATATATAATGAATTACAAATCTGCAAAAACGTGGAAATTTTTGGAATCAACAGCGATGAGCCTGACAGCTGCAATGGCTGCAGCAACAGACATCAAACTGAAGAAGACAACGTTCAGCCAATGCCATAGCTTTTGCATAGAATTGAGCTTATTGTTCTTAGCCTTATAGTACATGTGATTGGCTAGAATGAATGTGAGAGGGAATGTGCTCACTGCACCAGTGAGGCTCATGAAGTCACCCAGGAACGGCAAGAGCGCTGAGAGAAGCGTGCTTATCGCGATGTACCCGCCTCTCGCCATGATCCTAAACAGCAAGTTCTTTATCGCCAATGGGTTTCCTTTGATCCCAAACTTTGTGTCCATGTACTCATATGTTGGACTCGCAAATATCTACAACAAAGAAGTGAGTAAGAAAAGAACGGACTGGCTCACAAACAGTTTTAGACATTTCTGGTTATTTGAAGAGAAACTTACGTGCAAAGAGATAACGGACTGAAGGATAGCTGATATGTTAGCAAGGGCTTTGACCCAGAGTGGACCATTGACGCTGTTTAGCAGATAGGTTGAGGTTGAGGACCCGTAAGCCCAATATCCGATGAATGTCACCGCGTACATCGGTAAAACACCCGCTGTGAACTGAAAGTATAGGGCCTTCATCATGTTCTTTACAACCGGTTGCCTCACTGTTGCCTATCATTGTGGAACTTATAATGTCAATATATACTTAACAAACAAATTTTGATCAACTTAAACAATACACTAAAGAGATAAGCAACCACAAACATAGAAATGGATTTGAAGCCTAAAACATGAAGCTGAAATCTGGAATAGATCACCTGAATTTCAGGAAGCATCCCGGTGTTGAATGCGAAAACCAGATTAGCTGCTGCTCCTGTGATGGTAAAAATTTTGTTGAATGATGATCCTTGTATCTCGTAATCTCTTGGTGGTGTTTTTACTCCTACAAACATACAAATCAGAGCCAAGTATCAGAAATTTTCAGTAGTTAGGCCCATAAGTAATGTTGAATGGTCATCATTTAAGTTATACCATCTCTAACCGATAGCACGATTGCCACAACAATGTAGATGAGACTGAGGATGGTCGAAACTCCAAGCCAAATCCCAAGAGCTGATAAATGAGGAATCCCAATAGCAAAAATCGCACAAATCAAACCAGCAATGGCTATAAAATGAGGTAGTTTCATGATATGATCATCCCTGAAAAGCACATAAGCAGCCTGCAGAAACACAGAACACACCCCAATATTACTAACTTGGCTCAAGAAATCAAGAACCAAGAGAGAAAAAACGTTTACTATACCTTCAAGGCGGAACCAGCTAGTATGATGAATCCACAATTAATCATGAAAAGATTGACATATTGCAATCCCCATGTAAGATGATAAGCCTTTCTACCTGATAAAAAGAGAGATCATTTCAATGAAAGTAACAGAGAAACAAAAAGCAAACTAAGAGAGCTGGCTTGGTCTTTTTTACCGTAAATAAATCCAGCAAGGTCTCTATAGCGAATGTGTCTTTTGCCACCCAACTCATGAAGCTTGGCAATGAGACTATTTGCATAGAGAGAAATTGCAGTAGCAATAATAAGACCAACTACACCACCAATCCAACCTAAAGGAACCATGATTGTTCCTGAATATCCCAACACATACGCACTGTTTATACCGGTGGTCAAAACGAACGCCACCTGAAACCATGAATCTGCAAATCCCACAAAACATACTATAAGCTTCCCAAAATGTGAGACCTCAGATTATAGAAAGCAGAGTTTGGCAAAGCAACAAAATTTCCCAAATCATATGGTTGTAAAACATTTTGAGAGTGACGGAGGAGAAACCCATCAAGAAACTTGAACTCCATATCGGATTATCACATTACATGATCATCAAAGCCAATGTTCTTACAAAGAAAGCTTATCTATATAGTAGAAAGCAGAGTTTTGGCAAAGCAAAAGCTCCCAATCTTTTGAAAGACAGAAAGAGAGAACCCAAAGAAAATGTGTACTCCATATCAAATTATCTCATCCCAGGATCATTAAAGACAACAATTTAAAGGAAGGGTCATCGTCAAAATCATCAAGGTCAACACATATACGTAGTCAGAGTCATCATCATTAGCAAAGTTATCTCAAAACTACAAGAAGCAGCTAGCTTAATGGGATTCTCTCTTTATATCTTCTTCCTGGTCAATTTTTTTCATTATTTTAATAAACCCAAAAAGTATTAAAGAAATTGAAATTGGGAAAGCTTTAATTAAAAAAAAAAAAATCAAAACTTTTCACACACATCTATGCAGCAAACACATTATCATCGAAACAAAATTGAAAGAAAAAAAAAAACACAACAACAACAACAATTGGGTTCCAGTAATAAAAAATTGGAAAAGAAGAAAACAAACCGCTGCTAATTTGATGAGCAGTGTCAGGGATTTCGAGATCGTCGTCTCCGACAATGGTTTTGCGATTCTTAGCTTCGGTGGCGGTCATGGTTGCTGCTAAGAGACGTTCTCTTCCTTCTTCTTCGTCTCCTTGGTCGACCACATGAAGAATTTTTGAGAAAGCCAGCTTTTATAATTTTTACCAACAAAAACAAAAAAGATTCGCTTCTTTTTTTAGCGAATTTATCTCCTTCACTAATTACCAGAGAAAAACAAAAACAAAAAAACCTTTTGATTGATTAGAAAGGAAAAAAGAAACAAATAAAGGAAGCAAGAATCCAGCTCGATTCGCAACTGATCAGAAAACCAAAAACAACAAATCTAATCAGTCAAAAAAGAAAGGGCAAAGATATTAATTAGAGAAATCGAATCGAAGAAATTAAAAAAGCTGGATCCTTTTATTTATTTATATATATATATATATATATAGTTAGTGCTGCTGATTCTTCTTATTTACTTGAGAGACAGAGTAACAAATTAAGAAGCAAAGATATTGGTGGGTTGGTCTGAGCCGTTGAGGTTTCTTGTCTGAATTTTTGTTGCTTTGCTTTGCTTTGCATGAGAGAGATCCTATAAGAATGCCGATATATTTTTATTTTTTAATTGAAAAAACCCATCTTTCATTCACTAAAAAAATATTAACAATCCATCGATTTTTTAATTAAAAACAATCCATCGTTTTTTATTGAGGTTTTTTATTCTTATTATTTTTATTTTCTGTAAAATATGTGTTTTTTATTATCTTTTGTCAAGTGTCAACTGATTTGTTTTCTTATTTATTGCCAAGTTTTCCTTATTTTATTTTATAAAGCAAATCTAATGGTTTCAGAATTTCAAGAAGATACTTTTCTGATGACGAATAATTTAATCTTAGTAAGCTATATTGATAATATAATATAAGTGAGAAAAATAAATACTTTAGTATTACTAATTATTGATAAGTAAACTGAACTCTTTTATACTTCAAACTTAAAAAGGTATGATTTCATTGAAGAGTTGTGAATTGTGATGTTGTAGTATCTATTTTGAAACATCCGGATGGTTGTAAGTATAACGATCTGATCTCGATCTTACTGTATTGTTTACTATTTTTCAGTTATATTTAGATAAAGTTTTATTTTCTTTTATACATTTGTACTTGGATTTTATGAGTTTTCTTAAATTATTTGTATTATTAGTTTGATTATAGGGAAAAAAACACGTTAAGTATATATACTATCAAAATGTTTAAATGTTGATAGCGATTTGCATGGTTTTATATTTTCAATATTGGTTAGGCTGATATATGCGCTGAAAACTTCTTATATCAATTGTTAAAAAAAAATGAAAGATTATATAATTAAACTAAGACCATGTACATTGGTGTACATAGTAGAAGTCTCACACATAAATTTGTTCCCAAAAATAAATCAAAAAAAAAAATTAAAGGACGTTTGTTAATATAGGATGGTCATGCACCTTCTTTTTTCACTATTCGCGGGTTCTATTGACACGTAGCGGCCCGCAAGTGATTGTTATTTTTTTAATCTAAAATTTTAAAAAAATGTGGGATGAATAACCGCTGCACATGGTCTAACGTCTTATGTTCCATATGTGCTTTTTACTCTCTACCTAGTCAAAAGATAAGTGACTCTCTTCAATATAATTCCTTTCTCACAATACCTAGTAATATTTTTAATCAACAAATATGAAAGTCCTACAACTTTAAAATTGGTTTGTTTATTTTTTTTTTTTTTAATAATCAAAGAGGTTCTGGGTCAAAGCCCATACATCTCCTCAGGCCCGAAACCAAAACATGTTATATGGTTTCGTCTCAAGCGCTACTCGAACCGGCGACTTCTAAGTTTCTGCCAGAGATCTTTACTAATTGAGGTATTAGCACTTGGTAAATTGGTTTGTGTATAGTATAAGAAAAAAATGCAATTGGGTTTTTAATTTTTATCAACTTTCATAGATATAAAAAATAATAATTTACATAGTTATATCCTGGAGAGCAAGTTGATTCGGGGCCATGCAGGTTTCAATCTATTGGCTGAGGTTAATGGCAGAGAGGGCACAACTTCCTACAAATCTTAAAAACCATCTTTGGAAGCAAGTACTTACCAACGACTTCGCCATCTCAGATTGTCTTGCATTCCTCAACTCCAACTGTACAAATTAATTTCAACCGACTCCGTAACTAGTTGTTGAAAATGCTTTTTTCTTAAGGATATGGATTCGTTACTGTTGTTAGATGTCTTTACCGTTTATGGCTGCAAATTTACTTGAGTACCACACAGAGCCGTCGCTACGTTTTTGAAGGCCACAAACAAAAGAAAAAAAAAACTAAAACTGATCAACGTGGAGTTTCGAACCCAGATGGCTAGAGCATCACTAACATCACCTTAACCATTAGACCACAAGAACAATTTTGGAAAATAGGGCCGAAAGTTTTATATAATAGCAAGGGCCGAAGCATTGGCCTTTGGACCGGCGCTGGTACCACAACGAGTCGATTCCACTATACAAAGCAAATTTTACAATATACTAGTAATCCGACTCTGTACATGGCAAATAATGAAACAAGGGAGATCATTCAAGTAATCAATAAATATTAGTGACTTGGCGTACTAAAATCATATGCCACTCGTTAGTGACCATGACACAAAAGAAAACTGTTTTTTTTTTTGTTTCTGCGAATAAAACAATTTGATTAGCAATAAGAGAGAATTATTTGGATGGTGGATATTAAAAACCTTTTCTTAGTGAAGTTTCCTTTTCTATAACAGGAGTTTTTGTTCCTTGTGGGGTTTTGGCCTTTTGGGTAAATAGTTTTTTTTTTTGGTCTCCATAATTATTTTTCTTTTTTCGGCATATTTTTTTTTTTTTTGAAAGAAAAACATAGTATAATATATTCTTTTCTTTTCTTTTTTTTGTCATCAAGTATAATATATTCATGACAATTTTATATCGTGATGTACAAAGGAAATCAGTTTTTTTTTTTCCAGGGCTATAACCTTATGTAAAACACTGGTGCAGTTGGGTTAGTAGGTTACAAGTAAATTGAAGTTAACATGCATAAATCAAACGTTCATCTACAGGATATGTATGAATGTTATATGATAGAATAAAAATTAGGAATAAGTATATCTCGTTTCTATACTAGATGCTTAATGGTGGACCATATAAAGGAGTCTTAGTGTTGTGGACGCTATTAATTTCAAAGTCATTTCATAACAAAAGTGTAGATTATTTTGATTCCTGTTAGCAAACTTTGAATTACTCTTTCTAACACTGAAAGAGAAAAGAGAAAACATCTTTTAGACCATCTTTATTTTGGTAGGAATATAAATTTGGTAACAAAATTGACTAACATAAGGTTTCAAGAGCAGGACTGTTCATGAGTACAATAATTATTGATGTATAAGATACGAAGATGCCAATCTTCATCATTTCGCTGTAATTAAAAATTTGCATAAAGAGAATAATTAAGGTTTTGATTATTCAAGATGTGTATGAGCTGACTATATGATTGTGAATGGTAATTGATCCTTTTGGGATGCCCAAAATATAGAGGTTCGAAAATTTTGGGCGGTGCAAGTCAGTTTTTAAACCAAAAGGGTTTAGGCCTCAGAATTGTTTGTACCATGGTAATGTATGCGTGCTCAGTTTATAGTTATATCATGGTATAATTATGGAGATAGCTTTGACACAATGTCCTCTACGACGGTTCCGTCTGGCTCTTGTCAGGCACCAACCCATGTTCTGCAGACGGGAGCAGCAGAAGAACCAGGTGCTATATACAGGCATAGAGTGACACGTGTGTAAGGCCTAATCACTACTGGGCCTTTAAAGCTTAGCCCATGAAGACTGCAATATACAATTCATAATGGATCTAATAAGATAGGAGATTTTGAATCCAGCCAACAGCACAACAGTTTGGACTGACAAAATCATAGGCTCTCTGAAAACGGAGTGAGTTCTTTTGCATGGACCGGTAGAAAAACTCACCATGAGAAATCTTAAACCGAGGTGTTAATTTATGAATGTGTAAAATCACCATAAGAAAACTTTGGCTCACAGTTTCACCACAGGAAAATTTCTTAACTCTTCTTTATAATAAAAGTAAAATTTTGTTGTATGTACTAAATGTATCTTGGAACAAATAACCGTAAAAAAAAAAAAATAAGGGCAAACGTAAATAGCAAAATGTGTAGGGGTAGAAGGAGACAATGGAATTTCAAATGTCGCATATATGAACAAAATACATATATAGCATATCGTCCTCTTCTTCCATATCTTTCGGTCCACCAAAATCTTTGGCACCTTAACAACATCAAATTCTATGCCATAATTGTGTTCCTTCTCTCTACAACTCAAATGCTAGTTTCAATTTGTTTTGTTTATGTAGTTTATACAAACTGATTAGCTTTTTTTATTCCATTATGGGGGAGAAAATTGATTGTACGAATGAAAAGTAAAGATATGCATTTGGTATAATATGATATATATATCAATATATGTGTATCCATACGATGTGCATTAATATTAATTAGTCAACCATACCATGGAACTAATGATATTGTCCTCAAATGAATTCGCGAGCTGCTATTTTCAAATAGTTCGCAGTCTTACTTTGGAGTTTTTAGATTATTCTATTCCCAAAAAATTTGACTTTTTAATATTAATTTGTAAACTAAAATTATTAGGCGCTAGATTAGAGCCAGTAAAATAATTAAACAAACTGAGTACCTGATTAGGGTAAGATGTCAAATTGTTCTTATATCAGATTTGAATCTAACAACACAATAATACTAATACGGACATTATATTTAACCAATAAGTCCTTTTCTTTAGTCAAAGTTCTTTCTGGTGAGTCATTTTACGAGATCCAACGACTCTGGGATTTTAAACCAAGAAGTAGAGTAAGCATAAGTAACAAAGTAGAGTCTCGAATGAATGTAAAATTTATAAATATAACAATCTATTAGAAGAAAGAAAGTTTCGGAAATGGCCATATATATATATATGGAGGTATTTTCAGGGAAATTTTAACCAACGATAAATAATGTATAATGACGTACTTCATAGAATCATTAATTATATAAAGACATATCTTTCATAGTATATAGATTCGATCCAAAAATGCAATTAAGAAGAAGAAAAAACTCAGGTAGATGAGTTATTTTCTTTCTTTTCTTGGTTTTGCATGCTAATTAGGTCAAAACTATTTGAAACTTAACCGTAAGAAAGAGAGAGTTCGTATACCTGTATTAATGTTGGCTTGAGATGAAAGCTTGGGGAGTCTTTAAGCTAGAAAGGTCTCCGATGAATCATGAGGACGGTTGATTTATAAAACAGCCTGACCGAAAGAGGAATGAAGCTACCCAAGGATGAATCCAAAGAGATGGCATGATCCAAAACCAAGCAATTTTTTTTGTGATTTGTTTGCTAATTATTAAGAAAACAAATGAGTGGAGAATCCACCTCTTAGTTTAGGATCAATGCGATCCCTTTGGATCCTTCCTCTAGTTGCTATGAATGATTCGTTCTCTTTCTCTCTCTCCCTCTCTCCCTCTCTCTAAAAGCTGAGAGCAATGTGGTTTTTGTCAATGGACCAGGTTCCTCTTGGTTTTAAATACAATAATCATTTAAGCTATCTTTAATTTAGTTTTCTCATTCTGATCCTCCAACTTTATTTATTTATATTACTGTCCCACTTTTGGATTTCCATTTTTATATTGACTTGAGAAGTAAATTAACCACTAAAGCAGACGTTTACGTTTCTACTTTCTACTGAATATACAAAATACTTTTATTGGTTCTAAATATGGATATGGTTTAGGTGATTTATTCGTTGTTATAATTTACTCTATTTTGTTACGAGGATTGAGCACGTACGTAATAATAGCATATGGCCATATGCTGTAAATTTATATGGTGTTTTTTGCTATTGACCACAAAGTTGTAGACTTGTAGATGTGTTCTTTTTAATACATGGACTGATCTTAATCTTTGTGCTCTTAAGTTCATTGTTCATATGATGGGTAATGCGAGCCAAAATGACTAAATGTTTTCATTATTTTGTTGTTATAAAGCAATAGGTTTACTTGAGAATTTAACTGCCCAAACAAAACACACTATATATACATAATATATATCCCATAGCAAATATATATATTCCCCACAAGTTGGGTGACACTATCAATTATATATTTTTGGCTTTATCAAATTTGTTGGCTTATTTTAATATTACAAAAGAAGTGTGGTCCATCAATGTTCCCCTTCTCTTTTGGCATCAAACCCTTCACGTACGTATAGTGGTGAAAGCCACATTGATTCACAAAAAACGTCAAATGATAAACTTGTTTTCTGTGTAAATTATTTTCTGTATCGCGTTATAATACTCTTGCAACCGTATGACCATATATATCAGGGGATCAAGGATATGGTCATATCATATGATTGACCTGTAAGTGATTTAAATGGATCCAATGCATCTCTATATGTATGTATATAGTATCAGCATATAAGCTATAGACATCGTTTACACACACATATATATATACACACACATATAGGGAGTTGTTCTAATACGATCAAACTTGCATTGTACATATGTCAATAATGAACTGGCTTATAGGCACATGATTGTCATTTTCTCCCTTTACATTTTATCACATGCAAAACAATGTTAGATATAATCTTCGCTTTCTTGAACAACTTTGAAAATCAGTAACTGAAAAGTCAATATGCATTATCTCTAATATGAATTCGTAACAGGGAGGATAATTATGAATTTTGTAAAATCAAATTATCCACATCGATGTCCTTTTCAGTATAGATTTCAAAATTAAGAATGCTCAGTGAAGGAAATAGTAGGATAAGGTGATATATACTATAATTAATACTAATACACATATATGCCACTTATTAATATTTGCATATATATATATATATATCGTTGGTTTTTGCGTTTATGTATATGCGCGTGTGGGGAAAAGTGGAGGACTACAATGACTTAGTCATAATGGAATCGACGAATATGACTATATATATGGCAGATTATGTCTTCAGCTCCACGATTAAAATAAATTCTTCTAATTCAAAGACTTGGTAAAGGTTTTAGTCACCTTCAGAAGTGCTCGTTCGTGTATAATGTGTGCGTTCTCACTCACTCGAATATGTGTTTAGTAGAGGAATAGGTGCTTGTGGACGCAGACATGCATTTTACATGCAAATGGTAGGGTAAAATGAGCATGCATGTCTGGTCTGTCGATAATACACAAATCAAAGTGAAATAGATATTGATTAGAATCTTAAACAGGAGGGAGTCATATGGAAATAAGTACTGAGTATAGAGAACATATATATGAAACTGTCGGCTCTTCGTAGGACAACAACTCGAGTCTCACAGTAGTGTTCTTGTCGCTCACTACCTCTCTTTACTTCTCTAGAAGGGTAACATCATTATATATGCGACATCATATCTATATATTCAGTACAATTTACCATATATATAGATATATGTGTGTTAGCTGGTTAGTGAAGATGGTCGTTTAACCCGGTGTCGGTAACAGTACTAGTCGATTTTGGACAGCTCTTGGACAGTACGTAGCTATTGACAGCAGTAATTTATGTGTTTTGATCACTGGTCCAGTGAGACTACGAAGTTGTAAACCTCTGATTTGATATATAATAGTATACATATGTGAGAAATTATATCATACTTTTTTGCCAACCATATGATTGCATTTGAATCTTGATCGTCTAGCTATATAGGACATGTCTTTAACTATCCCTCCAAAACTATTAGGCCCACTCTCTTCCTATGATCAGTTTTCTCTTCCAAAATGTTTGAAAAAGCTGTCAAGTGAATATTTAGAAATTACCACTGAGTTTTATATCGTACATTATTTTCTTCTCTCATATAGTAAAAAAATTTAAGTAAAGATATGCTTAACAAATAAATAGTTTCACTTTAGTTCATGCATTGTATTAAGTAGACCTAGAACTAGCAAACAGATCAAAGAAGCAACAAAAAAAAAACGAATGGTTTGACAAAAAGAGGACTAAATAAACCAAACATTATGATGAACAGTTTCTAAAAAATGATGTAAAACCATATTGGAAAACTTGATACGTACACGATTAGAATTCATCTTCGATCACGGTCCAACCTTGAAGTTATGGTTTGGTTTATGACCTAGTCTTATCCGAACGAGTTTGTTGACATATTTCATCCGCCATTGACAAGTTGTTTACAACGTACTATATATGTGTTATGCATGATAACTAGATTTTGACAACTTAACAACTATAAATCTTGGTAGACCTGAATCATTTTTTCCGGATGGTGCAGAATGGCGCAAGAACAGTGTGAATGTACAAGAGCTATTCACATATTTTTAACCCAACAAAGTTAAACTTGTCAAAAGAAATTAGTCGTCCAGTCTCCTGTTAATAACGTTGATTTCATTAATGGGTAAAAATGTTGTTAAACTCAAACTTGCTCCAAATGACTTATCACGGAATAATAATTTTAACCCACACTTACTAACATCATGATTAAAGAATTGAGATTATGGTTTGCTTGGCCTGGCCTGCCATTTTCTAAGTTCTAACTAAAGCTTAATTTTATGTATTTATTGAAATTAATTGCAATATCTAAAACCATTAAATAAATAATTCCGCCAAACTTCATTAATATTCAAAATTTAATAATTTGGAAGATGAAAAGGTCAACTCTGAGTCATACGGAACGGTTTGTGGATTATATAAGTTACAAAAGGTGAGTAAGCGAAAGGGTAATATAGTAATTAGAAACACCGAAACAGTCCCCCACTCAACTTTGCAGTTAGCCTCGGCAGGTACAGAAACCTTTAGAGAGGACCCGGTTGGTTACATTCTTTTCTTTTTTTTTTTGAATTTCAAATTTTTTGTTTTTTTTTTTATTAATCCTCAAAGACGAAAAATTAGTTTTGGCTTCCGATGAACGCAGCAATCTCTCATCCGCCGGAGCTAATGCCGTCGCTGAATCTTTCTACGGGTTGTGATGGCTCGGAAGATGCGATTAACGCTGCAGTTGAGGAAGAGCTCGCCGAGTTAGCGAAAGGCGACTCGAGCAGCGGCGGCGGAAGGAGTAAAGTGAAAGGACCTTGGTCTCCGGAGCAAGATGCGGCTCTTACCAGGCTTGTTACCAAGTGTGGTCCGAGAAACTGGACTCTGATCTCCCGTGGGATCCCTGGTCGCTCTGGGAAATCGTGCCGGTTGCGTTGGTGTAACCAGCTCGATCCTTGTCTCAAAAAGAAACCTTTCTCTGGTAACTCCTTCTCTCCATCTTCTTTGTCATGATGATTCTCCTTGTTTCCAGATTCCGGATTTTGTGTTTTTTTTTTTCTGAATTTTGTGATAACTGACTAGATTTTGTGGATTTGGTTCATATGAATTTAGAGTAAAGTGATTATATTATGACTTGAAATTAGGATTTTGCTTTATTGAAGGAGATTGTATGTTCTCATTTGTACATTGGTCTCTTAGCTGTTGATGTTCTGGATATGAACTTTTTTTTAGCAGATTCAGAATCTTTTGGAGATTGAGATGGTTTTATAATAGGCTTTAGCATTCTCTAGAGATGTGCTTTTTTTGATGATAACTCTCTTAATTATGTGTTTCGTCACATATTGTTTAATGTTGTGTTATGAAATTGATTTTGAATGCAGATGAAGAGGATCATATGATAATGTCTGCACACGCTGTTCATGGGAACAAATGGGCTGTGATTGCTAAACTCTTACCTGGGAGAACAGATAATGCCATTAAGAATCACTGGAACTCAAGTCTTAGACGTAAACCAGCAGATGTATGGAAGGATCATCAAGGGATACCTAGTACAGAAATATATCAAGTGCATCCATCAAAGGTCAGGAAGATATCAAATGAAACATCCCCCAGAGAACATTTACCTCGAGAAGAAGTCAATTCGTTTATGGCTCCCGTAGTAAATGATGATCAAATGGCTAATGAACCAAACGAGCCTCTTCTGGAACAGAAGAGTAAACCTGATGTTTATCGCCCAGTGGCTCGAATGGGTGCTTTCAGTGTTTGCAAACAAGGATACATGAACCACCATATGGCTCCATGTGAGGGACCTTTGGTTCACGCATCAAGGCCCGGCTCATTGGCTGGTAAATTTCTCCAGTCTCTTTGTTATGAACCTATCGTCCCTTCAAAATGCGGCCGCGGCTGCTGCAACCATTCAGACAACAAAACACTGTGCAACTCGGTGCTGGGACCAGAGTTTGTGGATTATGAGGAACATTCTTCTGCAGAGTTAGACCAAGAATTGATCTCTATATCAACGGACCTGAACAATATTGCTTGGATTAGGACTGGGAGTGACAACAAGTATTTTAAGGAAGCTGAACAGAGTTTGAAGGCTGATGATCAGTACCATCATCGTGAATATGCTCACCCGAAATTTACTGGAATGGTAAACAATAGTGTATCAAGTCAGATGCTGAGACAAGATTTAAGGGCTTTGAACTAATTTTAGTGACATAACATTCATTCAATATCTCTTTGTTAATTCTGTTTTTACCAGATCGTAGAAAATTTAAACTTTACCATTACTAAGCTGGCATTTCCTGGGGAAATTCTTGAAAGCAAAGCATAAAAAAACAACGCATTTTACTTTGTGTTTGTTACAGTTATGTTGATGATAGAGTGGATATTTCTCTGTTTTTTAACATTTTGACTCAAAAGTTCCTGCAATTGGCCAACTTCTTAGGAAAGAAGTGTATGTGATCACTCATTTTGACTTGGTGAGATATTCAGATTTCAGAAGTTCAGAAGTCAGAACTATTAAAAGTTTTTTCAAACGACTCGAACTCATTTTGTCAAATGTATGTTGGCTGTGTTGTGAAGGCTTTCTAAAACTCAATAGATATATATTGGGCCGGCAATTAAACTATGTTTGGCCGGGTATGAGAAGGAAACTGTTACGTAGATGAGATGGAAGATGTTGAGTCGAGGCACATGGCTTTGTTCATGGAACTCGTGCTTAAAAGCACAAAGACTTTAGAGGATATGGTCGTAAGGTTTGGAAGGTATGTTGAAGAAAGAAGATTTGAAGAGTTGCTTGAGATGGGTTTCAATTGTTTCCCACGACAACAAAAACGTCTCTATTGTGCTTGGCTCAACAACCAAGTCGGATCAAAGGTTTACATGTTACTATAAATTTTTTATATCGGAGAGGTGTTTGTGGTTTTGTGATTATCAACATTATTGTGTTTTTTTTATGAGTTTTGATTTGTTTGTAATTTGTTTGTAATAAGGATTTGGTTTAAAAAAAAAGTCCATGCGTGGCTTTCACGAATTGAAATTGCAACCAGGTTTATTGAATTGGAAACAAATGGGGCCAAACTATACTTTTCACGTGACTGTCATTTACTTTGGGCCAAAACTTACTTATCATAGGCCCATAAACCTTTCTTTTCCCTCTTAAACCTAATTTTTTTTCTTCACGTGATTGCTTTTCTTTTTTTGATGCTTAACCCTAAGTGTCTTTTAACAAACATCCGATCTCAAGGCTGAGAAAACAAAAAATGGGGAATTCAGAGTCGTGTTTCCGAAAATACCGAATCCCGAGGTACGAAACCCCGAGGGATTTGCTGGAGATGAGACAAGGTTCTTGCAAAGAATCAATTAAGGCTTGGCAAGATTGCTATTCCGAAGAGAATTTTGTGAGGATGAGGAGGTGTATGGAGGCTCACCCTCATTACTATCAGCCCCTTCTGGCGCCGATCGAAGCTGGTGGAGAAGTGTTCGAGAAAGAGATGGAATCTTTCTTAATGCCCTCCAATGAAGATTCGAACCAACAAAAAGAGGAAGAGAGACAAGACGCATTGTATTTGCGGTTTTGCAAGTTCATGGAAGGAGGTGACTGCAAAGAAATATTCACAGCTTTTTTACATTGTGTGGAGGAAGATGATGAAAGTAGTAGGTGTTTGGAAGTCAAAGAAACGATGTCCAAGTGTATTGAGGCACACTCTGATTACTATCAACCTTACCTAGCTGCCAAGAAAGCTGCTAGTGAACAAATTTGTAAGGAGCTCGTAGCTCCATTTGTGAAGCAAGCTTAGGGGTGACTGATGTGGTTTTTTTATTTATGTTTACTGGAATATTAATATTTGATTGATGGTCACTTCGTCTGCAAATATATAAGCCAATCGATACGTAAACTTTTCTATGAGCTTTCCCATTCTTAGAAAAAACGTTTCTCCAAAAAAAAAAGAAATAAAAAACAAAATCAGATGATTACTATCTGATTTATGTGTTTTGAAATTTGTCTAATGTTGTATCATGAAAATGATTTTTACAATGCAGATGAGGAGGAAATTTATGATAATGTCTGCATAGGAGGTTCATGGGAACAAATTGGCTGTGATAGCTAAACTCTTACTTGGGAGAACAGACAATGCCGTTACTGGAAGTCAGACGTTAACCAGCAGATGTATGGAAGGGTCATCAAGAAGTGTCTAAGGCCCTGTTCGTTACTCCATTTTGCATCTATTAAAGGTCAGAAAGATATCAAATGGATCCCCCAAAGAACGTTTATCATCATCGATAAAAATGGATGATCATCGATAAAAATGGATGACGATGAAGCAAAGGAGCCTCCTCCGGCAAAAAATGGTAAACTGATGTTTATCATGGTCACGACTCCTATAGAGGGTTTACTGTTATATGCTAATGATCATCAATGATTCTTGTATTGCTTACGTGCTAGTTAAGTATGTATTTTGGTGTTCTTTACATATGTTTGTGCTTTTTTTTGTTGGTTAGATTTGATCTCTTGTCGAGCTTTGTCGTGTTCCGCTTCCGTTGTTCAAATTCAAAGCTTTGACATTTGAGACAATGATTTCTCAATATGCGATTCGTGGTATAGGAAATTTGTTACAAATCTCACGTGAGTTAAAGAAGCTAACCGGTGTATTTACCATAAATATAATCCTCTATTATTTTCCTTACACCATTCTAACTATTGTCAAAAATTTAGTAATCCTTGACACTTTGTTTGCATAAATGAAAACTAATGGCATGGCTCGAAAACTGATAAAACCTGGAGCTCGGAAGCTTAGGTCTTTAAGAACATTATCCGCAAAAAATTTGAATCGACGCCGACGCACATGGCTTTGTTCATGGAACTCGTGCTTAAAAACACAAATACTTTAGAGAAATTATATGGTCGTAAGGTTTGGAAGTTATCTCGAAGAAAGAAGATTTGAAGAGTTGCTTGAGATGGTTCCGGTGCTTTCCTACGAGGCTACGACCAACAGTGACGTCTTTCCTACGATAATGTGGCTTCGTTTTAGATTTTCTTCTCTTTCCTTTCTTTCTTCCTTAGAAATGTCAAGTATTGGAATTGTGCTTTGTTTTTATCTTTTGTGCCAGAGCACAAATTCTTAGGTTTTCTTTCATGTAATGCCTTCTTTCATTTTATATGATATTTATGAATTTAGCAAAAAAATAAAAATAATAGTAACGTCTCTCTTGTGCTTGGTTCAACCACCAAGTCGAATCAATGGTTTAAATGTTATAATTTTATTTTAGAAAACTATTCACTTTAGGGTGTCTAATTCCTAAGGAAAATTCTAGCTTAGTTTGCAACTTTGGCTAAGTTTTATACGTAATCCAATTTTTAAAAAATCATATCTCCGTTTGTAATTATAGTTTTATTGTTGAATTTAGCCATACAAATGATCAGAGGGCGACAAAGCGTCCACAAATGTAAAAGCTTAGAAAGGAATCCAAATTCCCCGATGAATCACAAGATAACGAAGATTGATTTATGGCTTTTGCTTTACTCACACTGCTTCCATATTTATGGACGCCTTTGTCGTCCTCTGATAAGACACATAATGTTTGAAATAATTATTACCTAAATTATTTTCGGAAATTTTATCAGCAAGACAACAATGATGACCTACCAAAAACATAATAATAAGCTTCCACCGTCACCTAATCTCATAGGAGTGGCTATTTTTACTACTATACTATGGTGCTTTTCTTTGTTTTTCTAAGTTTGTTTGTTTTGTCTCACAAAAAAAAACTTTAACCCAATTAGAAGGAACTAATCCAAATGGTTGACAAAAAAAAAAAAAAAAAAAAAAAAAAAACGAAACTAATCCAAATCTTATCAGTGTCTTTTGAATTTATTAGCTTTGTTTAGTTTCAGTATAGACATGCATCTATCGTTTGATTTAAAATTTTCAAGATTTGATAACTCAATATACAAATATGCGTCTAAACTAAGATTCGTATTAAAACTAGTTATATTCATTTTAGGATATCACATAGCGTATAATTTTAAAAGAACAGTTTTCTCGTATAGCTTGGTTATTTAACCCATCATCAGTTTCTACAATAATTCTGACTTACATAATTTGCACTCCTAATCATGCAAGCATCCCCGATCATGTTGGTGAATATATATTACATGCGTGCTTACTAATTGGTTTGGGAATGATTTTTCTTGAAAAGCTTAACTATGATACTACGAATACGGTTAATGCAAAGTATGTGACATCCATTCGTTGGGAAGTAAACATAAAAAAAAAACCATATATATCTTAGTCATGTATTTAATAATATAAAAACCAAACATACATGTATAACATTAAATTCGAAATTTGACCGGGTCAAATGAGAAAGCTGCATGGATTCACATATCCCAAACCAAAACACATGTTTTATACTACACTACTCTTTTTGTCTTATAGATTTGTGTGGCTTCACTTGTTTTGTTTCTTTCCCGACTCCTATCTTAAAGAGGTTTGAAATTGAAAGTCCTAAAAATGGGATGTAGCTAGCAAATAAGTAAAAACAACGCATTATGGTTCAAGGTTTGAATGAGAAATGTGACTCCTGTTTGGCTCTATCCGGATTGTGTGCAACAATCAACGCCTATCATTATTTTTAACTTTTTTTAAGCTATTTTTAACTTTTGGCCGGTGTCATTGGTGCCAAAACTGTCTAGAATTTGGCACCAATTAACTGAGATTTAGAAAAACACAGCAAACATGCATACGAATACGTTAGAAAAATACCATTAGTGATTGCTTTTAAACTCATCTAATTGTAATTGAAACGCTAATAAACCCCCTTGGATTACTTTCAAGTTTCAACATACTACTTTCCTTTTTTTGGGGGGTCAGAACCTCAATACTAACCCTACTATTTACATCCTGAAATTGAAACCATAACATCTTCAAATGTCAAAAACTAAATGGACCTACATCACAACATCACAACCACAACCACCAAACACTGAATTTTTTTCGAAATTTGAAAATCAAAATTTGATTACGGGACACTATAGTCCTAGCTTTGTTCTGTTGACACACAACCCTACTATTAACACATCGTATCAACTTATCAATTAAAGCATGTATCAAATAACAGTTTTAATATTAGAAAAATAATGAATCTTTTGTACTATAATATAATAGTTGAACCGACAGTGTATATAATAAAGTTTAAACCGATAAATATCAAAGAGTATAAAAAAAGCAGAGTTTTTGTTTAAATCCTACACCCCACCGATATGTACAGTAGACAATCAATAATAATAGATCAGTGAATTACACAAGACATAAAAAAAAAAAAAAAAGTAAAAAAAAAAAAGGTGTTCCGTATTTCAAAGTCTGTGCTGCATTGCCCACTGCTTCACGCCTACGCAATTCAACTCTTTGGCTTCTCTTTTCTTTCTTTCAGATCTTCTTTTATTTTATTTTTTGCTTTTTCCATGTTTCCATGTCGTCATGCTTCTTTATCTTTTTTCATTTTTCAAAAAATCTAAGTATCCAACCCCATTTGATTTGATTTTTTCCAACAATCGAAGTACACTATACTAAGCTATAGTTAAGTTCATTGATATTGTAACCACTGTTTTGTTCTAAATTTTCAACGAGCACACGTTATACAAGCCGTAACATTGCTCAATCACAACTCATGATGTACGTACATTAATCCAAGTACACTAGTAAGAAATGAATGATAAATAAAAGGTAATAATTAATCAACAAACAAAATAATTCCGATGTTTTTATTACAACCCCATTAGATTTTTCCAAAAATAGCAGAAAACACTATTTAAGTAACACAAATAACAAATCCCACCCAACACATATTTTGAATTTCACCGTCGACTAAAAGTGAAAACCAAAAACAAAAAATACCCCACTCTCCCCACTCCACTCCCTTAAACCCTCCCAAGGTCAACAAAAAAAAATTACAGAGAGCTTTGTCTTAGTAACTAAAAATACATTTATATTATAATGTTACACACTTAATAATAATATCCCCTAATTTATTCTTCATTATCATATCCCTTATTGCTACTAATAATAATCATAACATTATAGCCTACACCCAAACAACTCCTAAACTAACCGCTCCTTCTTTCAGACCAAAACAATCAAAGATTAAACCCAATCCTCATCATCATCAGTACATCCAATCCTGAGGAAGACGTCTTTCTTGGTTCAGACAACCACCACTAACTGCTCTGAAATTTCCCTGCCGAGCAAGTAGTGCTCTTCTTGCCAACATGCACTCTGTTCAAATCATAAGAAACAGTAGTTGTTAGCTCAAAAGCTCTGTTTTTGCTCATGTGTAAAGGTTTGTAGTAATTGAGGGTAATTAGTAATTACCATAATCGAACAGGCTAAGCCTTGCCCCGACAACATTGTTGAACTCATCAAAGGTTAGATTCTGCTGATTGACTTTTGATTGCAACACAGCTGGAGTGTTGACTGCTACAAAGATGCAAGGGATGAAATTAGAACCTCTCTGGCGTATCAAGACTTATTATTACAAACAGAATGTTGAAGACATCATACCTGTTTTTTTCTGAGAATCGGAAGGAGTCGTTGTTGGGTATCGCCGGGGGAGGAAAACTCCGGTACCGACAGAAGGACGCTTCAGGGGAGCTACAGCGTGTTGTGGTGGCATCCATGTACGGTTGGATAGAGCGTTGATGTTCTGTCTTACGTATCTCGGATTCTCGAACAGGACATCTTCGTTAACAACTCTCTTCTGGATTCTTGACTGAGAACAGAGCCACAAGTGGTCAACGAGACGCTGCTGCTGGAGTTCAGCAAGAATCGCAGCGTTTTGACGGCGGAGTAGAGACTCAGGGGTTTGGAGAGGAAGATGATTAGGCTCGTAGCTTCCGAGCTTGAGTCTAGCAACTTCTCCAGCAGCTGCAGAGATCACATCCCAAGCATTGTCTCTACGGGAAGACGTAGTAGGAGCCGGTGGGGATGGAAGGATAGGACTTCTACTTCCAGAGTTTGAAAAGCTTCCGAGTCCACTCAGTGTCGACTGAGGCGAAGTAGCTGCTGCTCGACGTTTCTCCTGCCGAGAAGAAAGACACAGAAGAAGCAGTAAGCATGATGAGTACGTAGATTTAGTAAAGAGAAAGAAGAGAGATGTCGTTCGTGGAGTATCGCATACCTCAGTCTTGAAGAGAGGAGTAGGAGGAGCAAGACGCTGAGTAGAAGGGGCGAGCCGGCGACTCAAACCAGCGAGGAAGTCTTCCTCGTCGTCGCTGCTCTCGTCTTCAGTCTCGGTGGAGTCACCGGGAGAAGTGAAACCAGGGGAGAAGGAAGGAGAGTCAAACTCGTAAGGGAACTCGTTAGGGAAACCGAGTCGAGTAGGGGTTAACTCTGAAGCAGGGGATTTCTCCATGACGGGGAGGTTGACGGAGAGAAAAGGAGGAGGAGGGAGGAGGCGAGACATAGAAGACGAAGCAGAGGAAGGAGAGAGAGAGGTGTGAAGTGAGGAGGAAGGTGGAGAATGTTGAAGACATGGTTGCTTTTATTAAGGTTTCAGGGTTTCTATGAGACAGCTCAAAAGCACTTTAATTTCACTTCTGCTTTTTTCTTCCATTTATTCTAATAATATACTTATATAAAACTATCCGTAATTAATGCGTGATGGACGAAAACTCAAAAAATCTAATTTCCTTCGGTCTTTCTTTTAACTATTTTGCCTTGGAAACCAAATGAAACAAAACAACAATAGTACTTCTTGTATTGTTACTTTTTTTTTAAAATAAAGAAATTACTAGTCCATCATATTAGCAAGTACATCTTTAAGAAAACCATCGCATCTAAATATATTTGATGTACTATATATCATTTGGATTCAAACTCAACTAAGAAATTGTTTTTTTTTTTTAATGGCACATGATAAGACTCGTATTGCAAAAAGATAATTTGAGAATATAATTTAGCAAATATGTCGATGTATTTTCCATTTTGTATTAGTATAAAAGATAGAAGGAGATATAAAATGAGGAAATGCGAAAGGGCATGAGAAAATAACAGGTGGAACCCACTTAATCCCAAACAAGTTGTCATTTTTACAGCTCCAATGTTTTCTTCTTCTTCTAATGTACTAATGTTTTACTATATAGTAAATAGTACTACTTATTAAAAACACTAAAATAAAATCTCAGTCTTTATAGTTTGCTAGTATACTGTATAGTATAAAGTTTAAAATAATAATAGTAGTATTTTAGTTGTGTGGGGGATTCAAAAATTATAAAAAGCAACGAACGAACACTTGATAATTACGCATTCCCTCTTCTCTTTTTTTTTTTGTTTTTGTTTTTCCCTTTGATGCAAAATCCATTCTCATCATTTTAAGCTCCTTTCCCACATCACTAATAATAGTAGGTTTTCCTGCTTAATTCATATATACTCGTAGCTCCTTTTAGTAGTAGTATTATGTTTTTTTGGGTCATAATTAGTAGTAGTATTTATGAGTTGGAAATTACTAGTAAGAATCACGTTTAATCAGTATTGCCACTAATTTACCAAGTGCGACCCATTGAAAACCCCTATCTATTTTGTTACTAGTACTATTTTCTAGGGTTATTTTCATTATTTATTTGTAAGTTTATTTATAATTAAGTTCATAGAAATCTCGTGACCAATAACTGAAGGGAAGTATTTGAAACAAAAAGGGTGAGAGGTGGCTGAAAGTCAGAAGATTTTCAAAATCAGTCACCCGTCCCTCTCTCCGTCTCTGACGTAACGGATTTTGAACAGGTCCGTCTCCTTCCCGTCAGAATGAATCGAGTTTTCGTTGGGTCAGAAGAATGAGCCGTGATAACAGACGTTAACGACGGATTCTAAACCGGTCAATAAACTGAATTGGATAACAACTTTTCCCCGCCTTTGGATCATTTTAGGGTACACAACTACACAACACTCAACACAAAAGAAAATAAAAAGAGAGATAGGATGGATGGGGTGGGGTAGAGGTTTAATCTGCCGATAAGGACAGCTCCCTCCCCTTCGTTAAGTCAAAAGCACAAAGTAGCGGGAACATATCTTCTCCCCTCTTCTCTTTCGAATATCCCCAACCCCAATTCTTATTATTATTTTAAAAACGATGATATATACTCTGAAAAAGAAAGTTTTTTATGTTTAAATAATATGTTTGTAATGTCTTAAGTTACTCCAAAAATTGTGCCCCCCTCTAGTTGTCTTCTCTTGTCTCCGGAGTCTACTCTCGTATTGTCGATACAGTGTTTGTATTATTCTATGTTATACTACCAGATAGATATATACTAGAGCACCCAACATAAGCTTTATAATAATAACCTGTTACAAAACCAGTGAAGAAAGCTGGTTGGTTTTCTGATCACAACAACAACAACAAAAAGTTGAGTTTGTAAGCTGGAATCCAGTTTTATTCCCGTAATTTACGACTGGGTAGCTAGGAGTACTAATATAAAACATGCAATTATGGGCAATATATAATGAGAGATTTTTATAACACCCTCAAAATAAAATTAAATAAAAAAGTGTTAGAATAATACAATGGATAAAAAAAATAAATTGAAATTATTTATGGGCAAAGAGAGTTTTATTTATGGAAGTGAAAGAGATGATATAAATATAAAGACACGCGCGAGAAAGAGTGAGAGTGGGGGAGGGAAGCAAGTGAAGTGAAGGTGGGTGGGGTTGTGTTTGTCTCTGCCCGCCAGCAAATGCTTTTACAGAAGCTGTCTTTTCTCTCCCTCTCTCTCTCTGCCTTCTTCATTCCAACAAATACTTTACGAAACCACATTTTATTTATAATTTTCCTCCCAATATACTATAAGATAACAATTGAGAAACAATGGTTGGGGAGAGGAGCTATTCACCGTATCCCCGAATTTTAAACTGAGTGATATGTACTAACAAGCTATAAGTGAGTGGGAGTGGACTAACAAAGACAAAAAAAAAGAAAAAAAAACCAGAAAATCTGGAAATGTCATTTCGAATTTCCCGCCGAAAGTCTCGTTGGGATGGATGGAATAAAATGACAGGAAGATTATATACCAACGGTCTATTTCAATATATTGTGTTGTCACTAAAACCTTACCCTGGCACCTCCTCTTCTATGCCCTGTAACAAGGGACCCTATGTCATTACCAAGTCTACTTCCTTATTCCTGTCTTCTATACACGATCATAAGAAACCATCCCACGCAACGATTTTGTGTCTTTACAATTTTTTAGTTACGTATATTTATATATATATATAGAGAAATAGTATATAATTAGTAATTCATATGAATTTTATCACAAAGTGACATCTTCTGATTTCTGAAGCGTTCTTTTTTTTATAAAAAAAATTCTCATATGCCACTACAACAAACAAAAAATCAAAATGACATAGTATATTCAAATAAAGTTTTATTTTAGTTCTTTTTTCTATTGTAGATCTTTTTTATTTCTTTAAAAGTTGGTTGATACACGCTAACCCCTTGATTTGTCCGGTTCAATCCGGTAATCAATAGCTTATAGACAATATTCCAACATTCCAACTCATCTTTTCGACTCAGACCAACATTGAGGTTTTAAAGAGTATTTAAGGGTATTAAGCTTTTAAATATAAATCAAAATTCATTGATATGGCTAACATACGTGAGTTGGAGAATGATTCTTTTGATGGGTTAAGAAACGTTACGTGGCGCAATCGGATTGGGTAAGGTTTATTTTTAATTATGACATTACAATTTTTTAAAATTTTTTTAATTTTTGTTTTTGTAAACCAGTTATTATGACATTACTATAGTTTATATGGATTGGATAAGTTGATAATTATATTATGACATAACAATTTTCAAATTTAATTATGAAGTTGATGAATCGATGTTAAGAAAAAACCCAATAAAATTAGCTATACATAGAAAACACAAGTTAATTTTCTTATATTACAAATTATAAATTTATTTAATTAAAAACAAAATCAAAACTTTTAAACTCTACTTTTTCATTAATACTAAATTAATGCTAACATACCCTAATCAATATACTCCCTATAATGTTACTCTCATATACAAAATAAATTGGTTAGATTAAAAGTCAGCTGAAATAATTTTTGAACGAGTTTCGGAGGGAGAGACTGATTAAATTAGATATAGTTGTATTACTATATTAAGAATAGTTGCATAGGAAGGAGAATCTTAAACTGACCATCTTTAATCATATGCTTTGTCCTCTTTTTCGTGGATTTAGCTGTTCCAACGTACTCACTCGTCCCCCTTATTTCAATCTCGTGAACCTCAAGTTATCTACTTCTTCTTTCCTATACTGCTTTTTTTTTTTTCGTCTTCAAAATATCTGTTAACTTCTTTTTTTTTTCTTCTAGGAAATGAGACATTCGTCTTATGTATATATGCAAAAATATGGTATCAGTATATTTAGGTATACCTAGATTACAAGATATGAGAAGACTAATATTCACTAATGAATTATATCAATATACACACACTTGTTGTTATCCACTTACTTTCTATTAAAAAAATTAAGTACGAAAAGCTACATGAAATATGATATCAGCAATCGCCTATTCACCTTTGGCATGATCTTAAATTCTCAAAGAATTATAATGAATCTACGATCCAGTTTCCACTAGATCTAATGACGACCGACGCAACTAAAAGCAAACTTTATTAATCTTTTCTAATAATTAATACAACTAACTAAAATGATCACTATATTATAGAGATATAAGATATCAACACAATAAACGATAGAAATATAATTTGTAAACGACTCGAAGTTAACATTTTTGAACACCATGTCCAGTCGTAAATTTGATAATACAGAAACTATGAGCTATGTAGTCATTTGAAACAAATCAATCAATGAAGTAATAAAATAATACAAATGGATTCTTTCGAGTTTAGAAACTCTCGAAGCAAAGAGGATGGATGGCCCCAAAAAAAATATAGAGTCCCGCCACATGCAAAAGGAATGATTCTTTCTCGTTCACTCGGTTTTGCAATGCTATAGCACGTGCGACGCCAACTGTTTCTTTCTATCACAACGACCATGTGTGGTGCGGTGTAACCGTGTTAGACACGAGTGCGGCACGTGCGACCTATTAGTCATTTTGTGTGCTTTATCCCCGCAATAGCAAGCAGTAGTATACCACTACTTGTTTGAACCGTCAATGGTCAAAGCCTCGGAAACATGAATCGTTCGGAAGAGTCTCTTTGTTTTCATTCTAGTTTCTTGTGTTTGCATGTTTGGCATTATGGTTCTATTTCAGTTATGAAAAAAGGTTATAGTCCTCCTCCTAGATTTAACTTCTTCTCATTCAAAATCGTCACAAAAACGATTTAAAATGTTTATCCTGGATGAGACGAATCTGAATACTGGAGTTGAGTTCGATGAATTTCTGTTCTTTTTTTATATAGTTCAATTTGTTAAACTAGATACTTTATATAATTAGTTTAGTGGAATGAGTCAACAAAGTCGTTGTAGTATAGTGGTAAGTATTCCCGCCTGTCACGCGGGTGACCCGGGTTCGATCCCCGGCAGCGGCGTTTCTTTTTGTTTCTCCTTCTATTCTTTTTATCCCTCTCAGGCCCCAAACATTGACTATTGGGCCGACCTTATCGTCAATGTCCTTCGCTAGCTCACTTAGTTATGTTTGATTACGTTCTTTTGGATATTTGATTAATAGGGATATAAAATTATTACATACGAAACAGCATGATATCGAATTACATATCAAATTTTAAATATAAAGATATTTGGACAGACGTTGATTTCATTATAAAGAGACTTGTCTAAAACTTGTTGCCTTTGTCGAACATGAAGAACCAACATGTCAAGCCTTAGCCCTTTTATGTAGACTTTTAGCTTCATCTCATACAGTAAGATATCCACTCTTTTTGATACTTTTCTTTCTTATGTCGCTATATTTTTTTTTTCATTTTCTTTTTTACATTTGTAGGTATATTTCGATACGGCAACTTCCATTATTCACTTAATTAAGGTCCCTGCAAAATGATCACAATTTTTTTAAACAAAATATATATAAATACGAGAGAACTGTATATCAAAGAGTAATTACTAATTGAAAATCCTGTAAGGCAAGGTTAATATGATATAAAAATCTAATCTCAACAACAAAAGATCTGCAAAATACACAATTTTTTGTAATAATCCTGAAACATTCACTTTCAGTTTTAAAAATTTATGATGTATATATGCATGTACCTTAGCACTTTAGCCGCTATCGTGCATCATCAGCTAGGGTTTGTTAATTAGTAATAAAGGGACCCTGCATTTTTTTATGATCTTTAAGTGAGTTTCTCATATATAAATGATCAATGTAAATTAGTATGTCACAAAAATGTATCTGCATTTATATGATGGAAAATGATGGAAAAAATGTTCGTTGTCTTACCATCCCACCAGTTTCCTCTTGGAGCACTTTCAGAATCGCCTTCTTCTCCATCTTTCTTATACTGTATGTACGACTCAGAATTAGCTAGTTTATTAGAGTTAATATGAACATGATGAAGTATATACAGAGTTAGATATATTATATCCAAAATGAACATATACAATTGATAATACATATAAGCTCAGAGATATCCATTTCCGTTTGGAAAACGCTGTTTTCTTGTACTATGCAAATTAGTGTTTTTGTTGATACTCAACCAAATTATCTTGGTAATGAAATAGGGACTTACAGCATCAGGGTTGGTAGTTGAAGAGGAATAGTTATCCTGTCCTCCATAGTATATGGATGAGCTTAAGTTGCATGGTGGTTGTGTTTCTTCATTTTGGTAACTCTTTCTCTCTTTATTTTTGCTCCTTTCTCCTCTTTCATCTGTATACCATTATTCACATTTCTCACTTTTATTAACTAAGCTCCAAGGTGAAGATCATCATAATTAAGATGTTATTCACATTATACTTCACTTCATTTTTAACTATAAGTGTAGCAGATTACCAAACTTTAAGGACTAATACGTCCAAAAACTCTTAACTAGAGTAAGCAGTAAACTCACTTGGAATCCTCAAATTTGTAGGTTGATATTTGGCAGCTCCATTTCGACTTCCCAAGTTGGTCTGCGTCTCCTAGAGTTGAGAACAAAGTAAAAAATATATGAAACCGATATATGTCTTTTAGTATAGATGATGATGATGATGATGATGATGATGATGATGATGATGATGATGATGATGATACTGATTTATATTTCATACCGTTGAGGGTGGTGGGAAAATAGAATTGAACAATCCTGTTGTTGATGATGACGAAGACGAAGGGGAGACTCTTGGACCAAAAATATGATCCAAAGATGAAGAGGACGATGAAGAGGAACCATATACTGACTTTTTCTTGTCCATCACCGCACACTCTTTTCAACTTTATGTTGTCTACTTGTTTGTGTGTAGTGTTTACTAATGTGTTTATATGTTAAAGGATTATTCTTTGTAGCTAAGTGATATATGTTCAACTGATAAAGTAGAGAAAAGAAAGAAACGAGAAGTTACTGAGAAGTTGTTTGTGTTGAGGAGGTATGGGACTTACTCTACTATAACCTTATTTATAGACACTGTTAACCACTTGTGACAGCTTTGACTATACTGTTTGAAACAATATTAAAAACAACAAAAAAACATTATTCTAATTTCGTTTTTGGTAATTCCGTGATATAAAATATTTCCCATTTCTGGTAGCATTTATGATTGAATTGGTTGGTTATCTGACTAATCAACCGATTAATCGCCAATCAAGAGTCAAGACACTAGATGCTGAGTGCCGGTATAGTGTATACATTAATTCTTAAACCGGTCAATTGATTAATTTACCGATTAGTCTATTAAATAGTCGGCTACTTTACCAACTATAATCAACCGTAATCGATACACAAAAATACTTTTTTTTCGGAAAAGAAACTTATGTAAAGGGGTATAGACATGCCAATATGGATGGTTTAACAAATGATCTATATATTATTAGTGTAATAAGACCTTTCAGATCCCCATTTGAATATTATTATATAGGGCTAAATTATTCATTATGTAATCTTAAACACAACTAACGTGTCCCTTAAAACTAGAATATCCCAAATACAAAATTTTCCAGTCTGAATCTTCCGCATGACAATACAAGACAAAAGTAACTCTAACTTGTTTTCCACCAAAATCCGTTTGAAGTCTCGAATTGCATTACAAGGCTTTGGTCGATATGAATTAAGGCTTTGGTCGACTATGATACTTCGGTTCCTATGGTTTTTCTTTAGTATTTGCTTTTCCGTTTAATTGAGAAAGGTATACAAAATACGAGCTGTGCTGAAAAGGTCGCGTAGAAGCCTATAAGGCAAAAAAGAGAGTTCTTTTACATATATATATTCGTCAAAAAGCCTAAGTAATACCATTTCACCACGAGAACAATTAGGCCATACAGATAATAAATGTATTGTGAATCTATTAAACGGAACTCAACCGATAGAACATAATGTCAATACGTGTGATGGGTATTTGTCCTAATATTCTTTTTATCGGTTATTTGTTTGACTATGCTTTTTAAGACAGTCTCTGCAAAGATACACCACATGCATGCATGATCCGATCCGTTTGTATCTGTACATCTAACAAAACATTTAGAATTATCAGTACAAATGTAAATTAAATCAAAGTATACTAAACCAATGGTATACGCTACTCTCACGCAAGGAATAATTCGACTGCAGAAAAAAAAAAGGAAAATGTAAGAAGAAAGATCTGAATGGGATGATACGTGTCCTTCATGGGGATTGAGGACACCATTCATCTTCATATATCATCCATTTGTAAACTTTCCCAAGTAATGGACACCATCAAGAATGTCAAAAAGACTTAGAGATAGAGATAAGAGACTAAAGATGAGAGAGAGAGAGAGAGGCAGCCTTATGAAAAGAGGATTAGATCCCTTATAAGTCAAGGAGAGCCATAGCTTGAGGGTTAAAGAAGCTCTTAGCTACAAATGCTCTCTGCTCCCCAACCTTGGATCAATATACCGTTTGGATCTTTTATTATGCAAAGTTGACATTGCATGTATATATTTTTTGGTCACATGGTTAGAATGTTAAGATACATTGCACATAGTAATTGCAGTTATAAGTAGGATTCGGACTTGGGTATATAATATGTTGATGCTTTTGCGCATATATATATACTTTATTTTGGCTGGTTGATGATAATGTATAGTACGTTGATATTCTCAATTTCAAATTATAATTGCTTTCTATATTAGTTTTTTTTTATTAAAAAAAATCTGTTATATAAATAATATGCCGTGCCTAATTTATCATTATTGTCATAATTTGTTGGTATACAAACTTGTGAACGAGCAAACATATTTAAAACCGTACATTAGACCTAGACGACGAAATCGAATGACGATCCAATTTTAAAGGACATATTCAAAGCCGATTTGGGCTTCGTAACCTGATCAAGCTTCAACCTTATATACTACTAACACATCGTTCATTTTTTATAACTACAGTACTATCCTAACTTGAGCATCACTAATTATTGTCTTCTTGGTCTTGTTGGTCGACGAACCTAAAGGTTGACTTCCATAAAAGCCTAAATTTGATTTTAGCCATAATATTCTTCTTCTTCTTTTGTTCACCAAAGCCATTTTAATTTTTTCTAAAGACTGAGCAAGGTTTTCAAAAAAAAAAAAAAAAAAAAACTAAAGACTGATCAGCAATTTATACTTTGTTTTCAAAAGATGGTCGTTAAACCATTTTAGTCACAGCTTTCTCATCCATTTTAGCCGTTAAACCATTTTAGTCGAACTGATGTAGTATAAAGAAGAAATTTGTATATCGAGATATACATAATTTAAGAAAACACAAAATTACTAGATAACAATACCTAAACAGTATAAAACAAAAAAAAAAGAGATGACAAAACTTTAGTGTTCCTTGTGTTTCCCTAAAGCTCAACAAGAAGCACTTGCTCCTTTTTCTTATCCAGACACCGAATCCTATACGTGTACCCCAGTGGATTATAAGTTCAAATTCGAACATTTGACAACACTGCATGTATAATAAAATGGAGACCATTTTTTAATTGATTGGTTGCAATATTAGGGTTGGGACAACCTAAACAGCCTACATAATTTACAGCTCTAAGTAAATCAAGTACATAATTGTTTTCACTTTCTTGTGTTAATTAAAGGGGATGAAATTGAAGGACATCTATGTTATGTGTTCTTAACCAATTTTTATGTTTTTATACTTTTCATGAAATCGTCTTAAACTAGTTTTCGCTGGACTACGGAAAACTTTTAAATAAAATAAGCTTCAGAACTGTTTAGCAGTGTTTAGACTCATTAAATTTAGTTCTTTAATGCATTTTATATCAAAATATCTTTGCTTTTGTTTTTAGTTATTTCCAAGATTTCAAGTGAACCTTACAAGTGTAATTTACCCAAACCAAAAGAAAAATCCTTACAATTTTAAAGTAACTAGTTATTAATATTCATTGGCAACAACTTATGGCTACGGGATTCGTCGTCCATGTAGTATACAATTTCTTCGTCTACACCATAAACCCCTTTCTCACCTGCACACAATTTTATATATTAATAAAAAAAAACATTTAGAACTTAACAAATATAATTTGGTTGTTCAGTTTTACAAATTAGTTAGTACGACATAATATTTGGTACAAACCAAATGTATTTTGATTGTCTTGTAATCAGAGATTCATCATGGTCACATTAACCAGCAGCACTAGCTGCTCAACGAATTGACAGTAAAAATTGGGTTTATAATGTGTCGTCTTTGCATTTAGTGTAAATGTATATCTTTCGTTTTCTTTGTTGAACAATCGTACGTACCTTTTAATTTCTCAGCCTCTTCATGGGTGAGTTCTGCAGCAAACCCGCTAATGACTTCCTTGTAGCAATATACAAGAGCATGTTTTGGTGACCTGATGAAAAAAAACAAATAGACAAAACCAAACATTTCAACTTTTGTTCAAATGCTTTCGTTTTTTTTTTTTTTTTTTTCTAATGTCTATCTTGGATTGCTAGCCTTAGAGCTAAACT
>NW_006238920.1:11650665-11701982 GCF_000375325.1 Capsella rubella | reverse complement strand
TAGGATACTTTCTATCTTTAGTGGCTCCTAGCATCATACTCTTTAAATCCTCCCAATAATGTTGACCTTATGGTTTATGTTTTTGCTAATACATCTTCAAATCATTACTTTTTTTTCTTGTTCTGTTTCTAATGTATCTACTCAGTAGAGATTTCTAATTATGTACCTTCCGTGAATCAACTTTTTGAGAAGTTGTTGGTATTGATTACACTCACCATGATACGATCCCATATCAACATGGACGATATAAATCTGTGTACGTATAAATACATTCAGTAAAATATTAGATTTAGTAGAAAAATCATATGAACAATTTTAAGTACCTTCAGTAGCGTACTGTCGGGAGATGGCCCCAATGTTCTACCCGCACATACGACGGAAACTGAAACTGCGAACAGAATCAACAAGATTTGGGAAACCATTTCCATTAAAATAGCTAATTATAAGAAATATATTGAGAGATTAAACAGACATCAAGATTGGATGGAATGAACTATATTGTCGATATAGTCAAACATAAATAGTGGTGAACAATGAAAACGTTAGGCCAAAAAGTGCGAAGCTATAATTAATAAGTTCTATAACATCTTTTGAGCGTTTATCGTGTATTTATTAGACTCCCTTCTGTGAGCGTTGTTTTTCACTTTTTAACATCCCGATTTTATTTAAAGTAGTACAAAAAAACTACCTAATTGACTAATTCATTATTAATAATTTAATAAGATGCAAAAGTTATAAAAAAAACTATTTCTAAATAAGTGTTGTATAAATAGTTGTATTGGATTTTATGTGCGGTCTAGCACACAATATATAATTTCACCTCAAATAAAAATACACTAAAAATACGATTTAATATAGAACCTAATATATATGGTTTTGTAAGACATATTTATTAATTTTTAAAAATCATGACTTATTATTGTACTCGAATAGTCTTTTTATTTAGCTAGATATATAAATTCATATTGTGTATAAAAAGAGCAGAGTGGCAGATTTGGTTCTTGGGAATTCAAGCGCAAGCTTTGGGTCCTTTAACAGAGTATATGACAATGGGGCTCCTGACTTTGCGAGAACCATCGATCTCCGTCCACGTGAGCCACGTGTTCCTTGTCATAAACGCCTTCCCCGACATCCAATTCGGCTTTGACGTTCCGGTGACAGTCACCGTGAAAGTCTTGGTCTCTCCGACCTCACTAAATTTTAACTCTGGAGGATCCACAATGATATTGTCAAAGTCTTTCTCATCTCGGTTCTTGATTTCTGCGCGGTAAGTGGAATCTCCGTCGTAAACGTTAGTGACCGTTCTACGGAAGATTTCTTTGAATGGGGAGTCGAGGGGGACTTGAGCCGTCATCGTTGGATAGTTGAGGTCGGCTTTGGGGTCTTTCTCTGTTTTGGAACAATCGATCTCGTCGCTTCCAGCGTGTGATCTTAACTTCTCGGTGTCGTAACCTTTTTTGCACATGTAATCTATGTAGTCTTGGTAATGTGTTTCGTAGACCAATCCCGGGTCTAGGACTTTTGTAGCGTTTAAGTGACCTGACCCGTATGCAAACTCATTTCCCTCATCCGTCATTTCCGTGGCTGCAATTAGACAATGAATGTTCAAATACATATTACTAGACTGTCGGTTGATAAATAAATAGATAGATGCTGCTATCATTAGTGTTGGAACTTACAAGTGGTCATGAGGGCAGATTTAATAGCGGATGGAGACAAAGAATGGTTGATCGACATGAGGTACAAGGCAAGTCCAGTGGCGTGAGGGCAAGCCATGGAAGTTCCTGACATCATGTTGAATCTGAGATGGCGGTAATCGTTGGTGGGGCGGTCTGACGAAAGTTTCACATTCTCGGGCCAACCCGCTATGATGTCTAACCCCGGAGCAGCTATGTCAGGCTGAAAACAAAACTCCACATGAGAATTATATACCATATTCTAGCTAGAGTGATACATCAAGTTGACCCAAGATTAGATAACCTTGAGAATATTAGTTAGGAAATTGTCAGAATGAGGACCCTTTGATGAAAACTTAGCAACAGTTGGAACCCATCCGTCTTCTCGTGGACATTCCATCGTCTTGTGGATTTTGGCACTACGTTTGCTGTAATACGAATCAACACAATTAAACCATAACGATTAATTAGTCTTAATAATTAATTGCTCATATATATATATATATGACCACTAAATTAATTAATGAAATGTCGTTACCTTTGACGTTTTGTATAGTACTCCCGTAGTTTACGTTTCTTTTCTTTGTCCAAAAATATAGAAGCGATGGGAAACTGTAACTTTCTCGTCTCATTCAAGTCGTAAGGACCATTACCCATTACGATTGCGCCTTTCGCTCTCTCTTTAATCGCTTTGTCCAAGAGCTCAATATTTGAGTATGGCAAGAAAACATCCCTTTCTTCGTCGTTCTCATGATTAGACGAGATTTGGTAACCTTTGCTCCTAAAATTGAGAAGCAAATGTTTTCATTTATCAAACCGCATGATTTTGACGATACTAATTCACCATGCGGATTGAAACTGATGTTCTTATAAATAATAGAAATTTTTCTAACCAGAGGTCCAAATTTGTGAAAATATTATTTTTAAAGTTTATGAAATTTTAGTATTGATATCGGATCTTGTCATCGTGGGTCTGGATGACTTACTCAGCGGTGAGAGCACGTTTTCTTGTTGATTCAGTGTGTGATTTTTCTTGCAAAAGTGGGTAGAAAGAATCTTGTGTCTCAAAGGTGTTGATCGTGTCGTATACCTGGTTTCATAACAAAAGAGATGTTAAACGAAGATGGAAATTATTGGGAGACTGTTACAAAGTCAATAACCCTAACGGGAATATAAAACTTGTGAGTCAAGAAACCAGTCTGTTTTCACTTACGGTAATTGGCTCATCTTCTCCTTCCAGATCCAACTTAGTCTTGAAAAATCTATCTTTCAAGCTCGCTGCAACCGTCATGACCCAAGGTGCACCATTGGCGACAGCATAATACTTCCCACTGTTCCCTGCCGCGGCTGAAGTCAAAATTCCATTATTAAGTGCTCTCAAGAACGCCCACGAGATATGATCTTCTTGCAGCGGATTAGAGTTTAACCCCTGAGAATACGAGATGATGCTGACCTTGTCCTTGATCGCATCATCTATTGCCTTGACAACACCATGTTCTGGACAAACTGAATCCTCTGTACCATCTTCTCTTATCACTTTCCAACATGTTTTGTAAACAGAGATCTTTGCGTTGGGAACACCCCCTCTCATTGTGCCTTCCGCTAGCCCAAAGTAGCTCGCCTTGTCTATTTTCCTGCCGGCAACAATGGAGGCTACGTGTGTACCGTGTCCCGTCACGTCTATCACCGATTTCTCTTCAACCCACTTGTACTTTTCTTTCTTCGGGTAGTATGATCTTGCCCCAACGATCTTGCTGCGATTGTTGAATTCAGTAGCAATATTCATAACCATGTCATCTTGAGTTATAAGGAAAATTATTATTATTATTGGTTTTATTTTATCAAAACTAAAGGTTTATATATATATATATATATAGAGATCAAACTAATCCCACACAAGATGTGTGAGGACGTAGTACTAAACCAATATGATTGATACCAAAAGAAAAATATAATGAAAAAGGAGAACGGTGAATCAGTGTATAGTACTTGTTGCAAGTTATATTTTCGCATTTGTTTTCCCAACCCGGAGGAGGGGGGCTGTCGCTACTGAAGAACTCAGAGTAAGGCCAAATGCCGGAGTCGATGACAGCCACCACCAAATCACTCTCATTCTCGGGATTTCGCTCAGCTTTTAATGTTAGATTCATGAAGTCCCATGATCGTGTCGTCTGAAGCTTTAGATTTCTGCTAAGTGACACTTCCAATACTTCTCTTCTCCCTTCATCAAACATCAATATAATGCTTGTGTTATTGCCATGTCCATACTACATATGCATTGAACAAAATCAATCTAGCACTAGGCTTTAATTATACATTATGTCCTTTTCGGTGCTATAATATAGTAATGATCAATTGTGTATATAAAAAAAAGGAAACCAAAAACCTAAAGCCTTTTGATTTTTAATGAAATATTTACATTTTTAGAAGAAGAAAAAACGGAAAACAAAAGTACTAAACAACAGTGGTCTTACTCTTCAGCTTTTGACGTTCTTTTGGTGTGAGTGCTGCCGCGAAACCGGTGAAACTCTCCTCATAGCTGTATATAAATGCATCCGCTACATTGCTGCACTTGTCAACATAAATTCATTGGCTTGTTGGGAATTCTGAACCTAGGTATCTCATCAAAACCGGTAGGACTTATAAAGAATAAAGCAAAATTAAAAACCTATCGTCGTCAAGAACTTCGCTGAGTAGTTCCTGGTGACCGGGACTTGATCCGTATCGATGCCCTCCAACTTTCATCTGCACCAGGTATGTCTGTGTCATTCAAATACAAAGCAACACGTTACATGTTAAAATCTAAACATTATTGGTTATATTTATCCAAAAAAGTACACTATTTGTTATGCAATCTTTTACCACAAATAGAAACAGAATTATTGGATATAAGAAACTATAGTAATATGTGTATACCATCACATGTTATCCACATTTGAATATACTGTCTTTGATTAGTGTTAATTAAACGAGACTTGCTAATCTTTAATAAACAAATAATTTCACAACAGAGGGTTTGGATTAATGTGTATAGAGAATAAGTAAGTTTCATTTTTTTGTTCTCACCTTTCGCGAGTCGTTTGCTTCCGCAGAAGAAGCAAAGAAGAAGAGTAGCAGTTGAAGAAGGAAGGTACGAAAAGCTATTGCCATCCCTCACTCACTCTCTAGAACAATCTTTTTTATTCTTTTTTTTTTTAAGGTTTTTTTTTTTGTCAACTTTTTTCTTTAAGGTTATATGTCTCTAATATATTCTTAAGTTTTGTTGCAGTGCATGTTAATGCTTGATGCCTCTATTTATACAGAAATTTCATGAAGGAGATTGAGAGCGTAAAGGACTGAAGAAGAAGAAATTTGGAGGAGAAGATTGAAATCCAAACATTTCATCGTGCAAAAGCTTATCAATCAATTTAAAAGAACCTTATTCTCCTATTTTGAAGTTGCATGCAATTTTTTGGTGATTCTTGAGAAAGTCCATGACAAATCAAGATTCGAGTGACAAATCAAGAAAACGTGGGGTTTGACGCACATGTGTATAATTAATAGCTTGGTTCGATGAAACTTGTACGAGTACAATTTGGTCAGACTGTAACATTTGTACAATGATGTATCAATTGTTTGTTTGTAAAGTTACTATCTTTTCCAAATAAACCCATACATTAAGGAAAAAATTTCAAATATATAATATGTAAACTTACATGCCAAAGGCAATGGTTAATAACTGCCCTTCACGTCTAAGCTTGTATTTTCAATTTGCAAATATTTTAGGAAAATTAAGAATAGTTATATTGCAGTAAGATTATTTTTTTTGTTCCTCATATGTAAAATGTAACTTAGAAATTACGTTAAAAAAATCGAAGGCCTTAATAATATATTATGTATATAATAGTACAATGGGAAGTCTAGGAAAGTAGAACATGGTCACAATACTATGTAAGAAATGTTTGAGGATACTATGATCAAAGGATACATTGTCCAACATCTAGTGAGGAAATGGACTAAGAATATGAACATATTCAAAGATATGATAATGACATAATATGTGTTCTAAGGAATTGGATACATGTGGTTTTGGTTCCCGTTTGCAACAGGAGAAAAAGTTACTTTTACGAGCCTATCGCTTCGGTGTTTACTTCTCATCCACAACCAAAGAACATCATACAATTTCATCCCCTCTAATTATTATATTCTATGCTATTTCTAGAGTCCACCAAAAGGATTATATATCACTCCACACATCATACCAAACGGTGGCCTTTTCTTGATTGATTTCAATAGCCCACATTCTTCCTTTTACTTGACATGAACATGTGAGAAACTTGTACATTGTGTAATTTTAGATGCTCATTCGATTTTTATGATGATTAATTGAAGATGTCCATATGCTGCTTAAGAGACGATGCTAATCTTACTTAACTTTTGATTTTTCAATCAATCATTTCATTTGGTGTCCTAAAATCGAAGAAACGATCATATGCATGTACACACCAACTATGTGCTTTTCAACAGGCGGATGAAAATCATGTTATAAAGGCCAATTAAAGAAGAAGAAAAAAAATATGCAGAAAGTGAATTTGGGGAAGAAAGATTAGAAGACTAAGGTCTTGCTCCTTTCCAAGAGTTCTCACAACCAGCATCAGTACACACTTTAAAGCCAAATCTTCAATGCTCTGAAACGATTTCTTTCTCAAGCATAGCCAACTCCATCTGCGAAAGAAGGAAAGCCAAAATGACCCATGAATAAGTTTAGCCAGAAAAGAATCAATAGAAATTGTGTTAAACAAGAATCCTTCTATTTGCTTGTTTCTTTCTTGTTTTTGCAAAGGACAGTCTATTGACTAACCTCAGTGAAAGGATCATATCTTTGTGGACATCATGAATTTGGTCTTCTTCTCAGCGGGCTTCAAAATCTGGAATGAGCACATAAGGTTCTCGTCCACGCTCATCATCGCACCAGCATTATCAAATTCGCCACAGTAGTTAGGAGCTGAAAACACCGTCACGAGTTGTCTATCAGCAAAGAACTCATAGCCATCCTCCACGACCTGTCATCAGACATTCAACTTCTTTGTTAACATCACAAAAGCAGTAGAATAAAAGAGTGACATGATTGAAATATCTACCTGATGGGCACGGCACACAAGGTCTAGATCATGTTTTGTAAGAAACTCAGAGACTATATCAGGACCAAAGGTGTAGGAAACCCCTCTATCATTCATTCCCCATCCTTTAACATCTTTCCCAGGATCAGACCAAAGCAAATCACAGAGCAGCCCGTTGTCTGGAATCATAGTTGGACGAGGCAAGTTTCTAATCTCATCCAAATGGTTGAGCTCCGGCGAAAGTCCACCGTGCATACACAATATTTTGTCATCTATAAGCGCCGCAACAGGAAGGCAATTAAAGCAATCTGCGAAAACCTTCCATACCCTCACATTGAACCTCCTTTTACATTCATCATAAAATCCATATATCCGATTGATAGAAGCACATTCGTGGTTTCCCCTTAGTAGAAAAAAGTTCCCAGGGTATTTGATCTTGTAAGCTAGTAAGAGACATATTGTTTCAAGACTCTGTTTGCCTCGGTCCACATAGTCCCCCAAAAATAGATAATTGGCACTAGGAGGGAAACCACCGTACTCGAATAGCCTCAGCAAGTCACTGTATTGCCCATGTATGTCACCTGGTTTAAGCATTCACACCACAAATCATAAGGGAAAACATAAAACGGAATTGAAGTTTCCAAACAGTTCCTAAACTCATAATCAGAATAATGTTTTCAACAGTTCCAATGAAAATAGCATTACAAAAACAAAAAGATATATCATATATACTTGTTTTCTGAAATCTCCATGTTCTCTCATCTATTCAAATCGACCAAACTTATATTTTCTAACCAGAGGAGAACAATCTTCAACGAAACTAATTTTCATATTCAAATGTGAACCATTTGGTTCTTTAACAACTTTTCTTCATGTATCTCGAATCCAACAACCATAACATAAACTTCGTTGGAGCATCATAAACCAGCAACAAGATAAACTATGCCTATCCACTCAACCACTATCCAGTAAAAGCCAAAACATGTCTCAGTTCTCACTCAGATTCTAGTCGCTTCAGAACACCAATCAAAAAGTTTCACAATGGTCAAACAACATTATCCCAAAACCCCACTAAGTTCATACTCGCGAAGACATCAACCCAAGAGAAAAACAAAATCAAACAAACAGTGGGAACCCTAAAATTTCAATTCATTCGACCTTAACAATCAAATTTAGAAGATAAAAACATACCACATATTTTGATGGGAGCCTCAAGCTCAAGCAAATTGGGTTGCTGCATAAAAATATCTCTAGCTGTAGTACAGAGCTGTTTGATCTCAGCTTCCGAGAGCTGGACTTGCTTTCCCGGTCTAGCTAACCGAACCTCAGTGAGTCGCTTGATTATATCATCAAGAACCGCCGTGTCAATCGCCGTTTGCTGCCCCTGCGTCGTCGTCGTCGTCGCCATTAACAGAACCAAAAAACCCTAATTTTTTCCACCCCAGAAAAACGAAAAATAAAGCAAACGCAAAACAATCAGTGAAAAAGGAAAAAAAAAAATAAAGAAGAAATTACGCGCAAACACTTTTTTTTTTAGTTCGAATTGATTTATGATAAAATTTTACATTTTTGTCAAAGAAATTTAAAAAGGTGACGGAGATGGAGAAGAAAATTAACTAAAATAAACAAAAACCTTTAATTGGGGGATATGATAAGCTAAGAAGTAAGAACACTGGGCAATGACAAGCGACAACGTCGTTTCCAAAAGTCGCCAAAATTGGCTACATCTAAATAGTTAATGGGCCGTTTAGTAGACTTAAGATATATGAAATATTAATGGGCTAATGGGAATGGAATGAACCGTACATTGAGGCCTAAAAGAGCCCATCGACGAACAGTTTTTTTTTTTTTTTTTTTTTTTTTCTCTCTTTCTGATCGTAAAGTTCTTTTTCTTTGGGGTGAATATAAATCGTGAAAACTGAAAAGGTTTTGATTTGTTCTCTTTCCAACTCAACTCCACGTTTCTTCTCCTCTCGAAGGCTTTTTCTTCACCCAACAAAAAAAATCTTTACAGATACAAAGTGAACGATTTATAATAAACTTGGATAACGATGTCTCATGCATGAGATAAAGAAAAGTAAAATTCTTGGGTTTTTAGGTGATTAAAGACAAATGCCTTGGATCTTGGCTTTTCTTTCTTTTGCATCGGCTATCTCAATCTCAGCCAATAGACTCACGTTCTCGTCCATATATATACCCTTTCTGTTACATTGCATGCAATAATTGTATCATCATATTCATATTAAAACAACTTGATTTTATGAATAGAAAAGTTTCGATAAGATTTATTGTTCAGAAATAATCGTTATATTAACATTGAACAGGATATAAATTCATGTTGAACTAGAATAATTAAACACATATAATTTGTTTTAAAAAAAAATTGGGTGAAAGTTAACTACATATCATGGGGTATATTATACTTAAGCTAAAATATACAACTTGATAAGAAAATAAAAGAAAAGTATTTTCTGTAAATGAGAATTCCCAAAAATAAGCAGCCTTAATAAAAATAAGTTATGGATCGTCCAATACAGAGATCGACTTTAGCAAGTTGATAAAGAAAAAATGGTCAGATCTCAAGGTGGAAACTGTTGCTGAAAAAAATATAAAGCTAGATTTGATCTGATGCTGTCTTTAACCCACCACAATATTAATTTGCTTCATAAAAAAATATGAGAATAGGTTAGGCTTTTTTGTTCTGTAAAAAAAATGGGTGTCTGATTCCACTTTGAAGCCTCTTTCACCTTTGCTGCGTCATCGCCGGTCACGACCTTCCTATAGATTGATGCCTCTCTGATTATAATAATAATGTATAGATAAAGGTTTGGTCCGTCGTTTGCATGTCATAATAAAGTTTAATTTGCCCATATTAAAGTTGTCTGCGCTAACGTTGCAAAAGCGCATCTTAACAATATATATGACCTTTGCATAGCGTGAACATTGTGTATTAATTAATTGTTTAAGCCCAAAAAATAAATAATCAAAAGAAGAATTTATGTTAACATGTTTAATGTCTAAACATTCTCATCTTTTGCTAAACCATAAAACAACAAAAACAAATCAAACCAAACCAAAGCTAAACGGGAATAGTTAAAGCCGATGGGAAGAGCTGTCTCCATCTAAACCCGAAAAGAAGAATTATTTAAACTTTTCGTATACACACACAAATGTCACTTTTGTTTTTGGTATTTTGATAATTTTAAATGATACAAAAGAAAAGGTTACAAGTTTTCAACTATCCTCCTCCTCGCAACACCGTTGTTTGAGGGATTCTCCGCCTCAGCAAAACCCAAAAGACATAGAAAAAAAAAAAAAAGATATTCTCTAAGAGAGAAAACATCTCTCTTTCTCTCTGTTCCTTTCCTTTCAGAAGCTAAGCATCTCTTCCCTTTTCTTTTTTTTTCTTCTTTTACAATTTTTTTTAGCCCGATCTCTTCTGCAAAGATTCTCTCTTTCTTTTCTTCTCTTTTTCATATATGTTTTTATTCTCTCTAATAACAATTTAATGACTTATAACTTCTTCTTCTTCTTCCTCTTCCTCTTCTTCCCTCTTCCTTCTTCTTCCTCCTCTTCTTTGCTTTGCTTCTCTCTCCGGCCGTCGTTTTCGCTTCACTCACACGTTTTCAAGGATATATAACACACGTGTGGGCCATTCTTTCATCCTCATGGATTCTTCTTCCTCTTCCTCTTCTGCTTCTTCATCTCCTTCTTCTTCTTCCTACGGTGTTTCTCGTGTCAGCCATATCTCTAACCCTTGCATCTTTGGTTCGTTTTCTTCTCCTTCTTCTTCTTCCTATGTTTTCACAAGAGTAACCCTAACGATTTTTTGATAATATTAATTAGGGGAAGTTGGGTCGTCATCTTCGTCAACATATAGAGATAAGAAATGGAAGTTGATGAAATGGGTGAGTAAACTTTTCAAGAGTGGCTCTAATGGTGCAGCTCGCACTAATCATCATCCCCCTCAGTTTCAAGAGGATGAGAATATGGTCTTTCCTCTACCTCCTTCTTCTTTGGTAATTATTGTATACTCATTTTATTTGATGCATCTTTTCTTTCATTTTTTTTTTCCTATTTTAATCTACACGTATACTATATGCATTATGCATGTGATGTGATTATATATTATTCATATTAAAAGCATTATACCAAAAGACAAGTGAATATTTACTACTGTTTTCTTTTTAAAACTTTTGTTCTTTGAAATATCACGGGTCTTGTACATACTGTAAGATTGTCACGTCTATGAATGAGTCTTGTTCGCTTTTAATTGAGAGGATGTGACAATGTGGCCATGATCACTGTTAGGGATAATAAAAATAGGTAGAAATCAGTTTTTTTCGGATTAGTTGTCATGAATTATGAGGATTAAATAATTATGCTTGAGTTTGATTGTTAATAAATATCAATTTCTAAAAATATTTATATTCAACTATTAGGGTACGTTAAATCTTATATAGTTAACAACAAAACAATTTAAAATTTTTAGAAAGTGAATTTGAGCTACCTAGCTCATTGGGTTAGGAAGAGAATTTAAATTCATGAATTAAATTGATGAACACAAAACATTCGGTACAAGGTGTCAAGGTGCATGATAGAGTTGGATTGGATTGAGGTGGCCTATTCCGATACCTTTTTTTGTTGTCAACCTAATTTGATACCCTTAAGCACTACCAGTGATATTTAGTTGTGATATCATATATAAAACTTTAGTTGAAGGGTGAAATTTATATATAACATGGTGGTGGAAAAATTAAATTATTATATTATCAGAAATATGCTAGTAATTTATTCGTCAGCTTTTTTTATAAACTTTTTTTTTTTTGGATGGTCATGTCAATGAATAACGAATCACAGGATGATCGGTCGAGGGGTGCACGGGACAAAGAAGAACTCGACCGTGCAATTTCACTTTCTCTGGCTGACGACAGGAAGCGCCCACATGGTATCTTTATCTACGTTCATGAACTCAAATTAGCTTAGTCCATTAATTACTATTACATTAAAAGTGGATTGATGTTTGTCATTATGAAATCAAATATGCAGGGTATGGTTGGTCTATGGATAACAATCGAGATTTTCCAAGGCCTTTTCAAGGTGGCTTGAATCCATCATCTTTCATCCCACCTTATGAGCCTTCCTATCAATGCAGACGAAGACAAAGGTACAACAAAAATACATTCTCCTATATATTATTGTAATCGAAAGAATATAATATTCAAATAGAGAATAAAATCAAAATGAGTTGTCTATAGATATAGCGACATTAGTGTAACCATAAAAACACCACGTCAAGAGTTATCCTAATAAACCTCGGTTCTAACTTTTAGTCGTGGCATTGAAAATTATGAAAATAAACTAGAAGAATTTTACTTGATTTGATAGTAAAATATTTTACAGTATATAAATTTTATTATTGCAGCTTGTATATATTTCCAATAGCACATTTGGTAACGTTGATCTTTGTGTGATTTTTAGCCGAATATGTGGAGGTTGCAATCGAGATATTGGATTGGGGAACTATCTAGGATGCATGGGCACATTCTTTCATCCTGAATGCTTCCGTTGCCATTCTTGTGGTCACGCTATTACTGAGCATGAGGTATTTATATATATATACACACTTATGTTATAGTACTCTTAATGTGTCCCTTTGAAGTGACTAACAGATTAAGATTCTGTGTGTTTTGCCTTCTCTCTTGATTCAAGTTCTCTCTGTCAGGAACCAAACCCTATCATAAGCTTTGCTTCAAAGAACTTACTCATCCCAAATGTGAAGTTTGTCACCATTTTGTAAGCAACTATACAATCACCTTGTTAGATTCGTAAACGTCATATATACGTATTTGTTCCCTTTTTCATAATCTTCTTCTCAGATCCCAACTAATGATGCTGGTTTGATCGAGTATCGGTGCCATCCATTTTGGAACCAAAAGTATTGCCCGTCTCACGAATACGATAAAACCGCTCGTTGTTGTAGCTGCGAACGCTTGGAGGTAATATTATCACATACAAATAATCTAATCATTATATATCTAATTTTCTTGACAAATCATATTTTCTTTCTATGTTGTGATGATGAAGTCATGGGATGTGAGATATTACACGTTAGACGATGGGAGAAGTTTGTGTTTAGAATGTATGGAAACCGCGATAACCGATACTGGAGAGTGTCAACCACTTTACCACGCGATTAGAGACTATTACGAAGGAATGTACATGAAGCTTGATCAACAGATTCCTATGCTTCTTGTTCAAAGAGAAGCTCTCAATGATGCTATTGTAGGAGAGAAAAACGTAAGCCCTATTTGACTTATACAATAACAGTTTGTGTGATATTAATCCTCAAAGGTACAACTGGATTTAATCCTAGATATGTATGTATCACAGGGATACCATCACATGCCCGAGACAAGAGGTTTATGCTTGTCAGAAGAACAAACAGTTACAAGTGTAAGTCTTTTCAAACTCTCCACGGAAACTTATTTTCTGATTCTAAACACTATTTTTATTTTGCTCTGTTTTTATCTTTTTGGTTCTCCATAGGTTCTTAGAAGACCGAGACTTGGTGCTCACCGTCTTGTTGGTATGAGAACTCAGCCTCAAAAGCTTATACGTAAATGTGAAGTCACCGCGATTCTAGTTCTTTACGGTCTCCCACGGTACTATATATACTACTTGCTCAATTTCTCAAATTAGCTTTTTGGCAGTGTAAATGACTACTTACCTAATGGATTTTGTGGATGAAGGTTACTAACCGGAGCAATTCTCGCCCATGAGCTCATGCATGGATGGCTAAGGCTCAAAGGTACATATTATACATCTTTTGGATTTTAGATTTTTTAATTTTAAAAAATTGAAATATAATCTTGTAAGTATCATATCATATCATACTATGTTGTTATATGCCACCATCAGTTTTGATGTATAAGTTTGTAAAACCATTTAAGTTAATTTAATTTCTTGTTGCCATTAGGGTATAGGAACCTTAACCCTGAGGTAGAGGAAGGAATCTGTCAAGTTCTCTCTTACATGTGGCTTGAGTCTGAAGTTCTCTCAGATCCTTCATCAAGAAACTTGCCTTCAACATCATCGGCAGCCACGTCTTCATCATCATCGTCTTCTAACAAGAAAGGAGGGAAATCAAACGTGGAGAAGAAACTTGGAGAGTTCTTTAAACATCAGATAGCTCATGACGCATCTCCAGCTTATGGAGGGGGTTTCAGAGCAGCAAATGCAGCGGTTTGTAAGTACGGTCTGCGTCCAACACTGGATCATATCCGCTACACTGGAACTTTCCCTTTGTGATCTTATCAATGACGACTTTCATATTTAATGTTCTGGTGTTATCTTGCTATATGGTCTTGATTTGGATTGGATGGATCACACAGGGTTTGCTTTAACTTTGAATAGAATCTCAAGACAGACTTTATCTCCCCTTGGATTTTGAATGGGGAGATTTGTTGTTTGGAGATTTTATAAGAAGTTAAGAACAATGATTGAATACTAATAAAAATTATAAAAATGAATCCCTTATTTTCCAAAGTAACACCAAGAAAATGACTACTTAACACTTGAGTTCTAAAGAGCAGCTAATTCTTGAAACACATTTTAATGAAACTCAAGAAACAAGAATAGCAAAGCTTTAGACATAGGTATCGATCAAAGACTTTCTCATTTCACTAACAAGGAGCTTGGGTTGAGATTGGATTGGTTTGAAGATGCTGTTGACAACAGATAGCTCTATTGCAGTTGTGTCTGAGCCACAGAAAGCGGTCCAGTCGTTCACAGTCAAACCCGCGGATATCACTTGACTGCCATGGTTCACGGTTCCTGCAACCAAAGGGACCTGAAGAAGATTTGCTAGTTCGACCATCTCTTCTACTTTGGTATTTGGATGAACCTATATATTGAGAAAATATTAATATGTTAGTCAGATAATTTCTGGTGAGACAAAATGCCACAAAACAAAGGGATAGCAAAAGAGTATTCATGTTGTAGTCTACTTACCATTCCACCATTATTGGATAAAACACAGTAACTTCCCACAAGTTCATTATTCGAAATGGTTTGCCTGAAAACTTCAACACCAAGAACATCGCTTATAATCTCTTCGGTATCTTTTTCGAGCTTTGGATGTGCAAGCGCGAAATAGTCATTGCAAGCTATGGCGTTTCCAAGTGCACATAAAGGTTCCTCAATTCTTTGGACTACAACTCGATCAGGCAAACTATCTCTCAAATGTTGAAGCTCTGTTCACATTACAAAATAATTTCCTAATAATTAAGAAAACCATTACAAAACTCCAAAACTAGATTAACTTGTAATGGTGGGAACTAATCAAAATCACCTTGGTCGGTAATGGTGTGAGGCAGAAGAAGACCGTTTTTGTTTCCAACACATAGACTACCAATAGTCCCAGATCCTCCTATGGTAGTAGTAACAATGGGTATAACACCTTTTAACTTCGACTCAAAACCACTACATAAACAGGTAAACACTTACAAGTCATATAAAAACTAAACTTGAACGTGAAAACTTAAGAAGACAATGTCAAGAGTGTGTAGATATATATATACGTGAAGAAGTTTGCGGAGGTAGATGTTCCAGAAACGAGGCAATAAGCATTAGTGAGTTTGGAAAATACACCAATTTCGCAATTGTTGTTATCATATCGAATACCTAACAAAGACAAAAACAAAAAATCCTGTAAGCCACTTAAGAAGAAAGCATCGTGTAAAAGTTTTAGGGAAACTCACGAGTCGCCATGACAGGGATCCAACAACACCTGGGGGATTAAGGCACACCAAAACCTAATTTGAGATTATGAATTTCAATACAGATTAAAGGCAGAAAAACAGAGCAAGAGGCCTCGGAGCTTAGGGTTACTGGATTTATATAGACATGGTCACATGGATAATTTATTGTCTAAAGATTGAGGTTTAGGGTTTACCTTCTGGACTAATCGGACGATTTGAAGAACCGTTTTTTTCTCTTTGGAAACCCTATTTTATTATCAGGAAACTTGGATGAAACGTATGCTAATTTATTCTTTTCTTTTTTTTTTTAATTAGTTTTGGAAATTTGTAAACGTAATAAATAAATTTTGAACGAATTTTAAATGTAGTGATTAATTTCTGCTCATTGAAAATGATATCCGAGATAAATGTCTAGAAAAGGTAAACTAAAGAAGAAATACAGTGAAACACAAAATTCCAAAAATCATATCTTTTCCCCGGCACAAAAAAATAATCAGGAGAACAAAAGCTCACTGTACCCATCTCTCCCTCTTTACACAACTTGCCCTCTCTCTCTCGCTCTATGATGCTTAACACAACTGATAATGATCTTTTTGAGTGATTGTATCATTTCATCTTGCCGCGAATCTACGTCTCCTCCTTCCCTTAACCGGCATGGAACCGAAATTAGTCATTTGTTCCATGCCCAAGTCCGGTTCATCTTCCTCACTTGTTTCATCTGACCGCCACCTCAATCCGCCACTGTTTTTTCTGCTCTCCGAGGCCATCACATTTTTGTTGTCTTTGAAGCTGCAATTCATGATACACACAATTGATATGTAGCTAATCCAGTATAAAGATTAGAAGATGCGGACGAAAGAACCAAACCCGAAAAATATACCAGACAAGCATGACAAGAGTTATATACCAAACAGAACCAGTGCCCTCTACTTAAGTGGCATGATCAAAGCAAGTATTAATAACACGCCCTTGAATATCAACTACTGATTGGTTTAAACTGAAGAAAAAAGAAGGCTAGGCTTTGAAAAAGATATAGGAAGCGTACCTTGAAGACATGTCCATTGGATCATCCAAATCAACAAAGTTATCTCTATCTGGTTGCATCCTTGTGCCAAAAAAGGTTGATTCCGGTTTCTGTGCAGATCCATTGAGATGGTTGTTGCTAGGTTTCACTGTTACAGGATTATTAGCTGTGACTCGGCGGAGATAAGGAGAGCTCATATTATTCTCCATGAATCTATCAACATCTGTCTCTGGAGAGGGCTCTTCAGTTCTTTTTCCTTTAAGGTGGCTGTTCCCACGAGCTCTGTTCAGATCTTTGAACGGAGTTGACACTTCACCAAATTTCAGAGTCTTGGTTATGCTTTTAACTTCACTCTTTTGTCCCCTATTTGCGCTTGTAAATAACCTTCCATGGGGGGTATCAAGGGAAGCGTTTCCTATCAAATGACTGGATTGAAATGGACTCCCGTTATTAGCCACTGGTTCTCTAGTGCTGGCATTGTTAGCCCGTTGGAGAAATACAGAATTATTAGAAATGGGAACCGAAGAAGAAATCATCTCAGGTGCATTCGGAAGATTAGAGTTTTTTGCTCCTTCAGAAGGACTTTCAGAGGTATCTTCCATCTCAGAAAATTGTCCAGATCTAACTTGCTGCTGCTGAATTACTGGAAGTATATCTATGGATCTATCCTGTTTCAAAGCAAAAGAGATAGAGGAGGGTTTAAATAATGCACACATAGAACATTTAAGATTCAAATATACTAGACAATCCTGCAAGTATCACGAGGCTGCTAGGCACTATGCAATAAGGTTGAAATCTGAGGATGTAGCCTTTAAGAAGGAAAAGTGGAAGGTTCCACTTGTACATGGAAAGGTGACTGGAATACTTACAACTAACTCTTTTCTCCAACGACTCTGTGATCGCACTCTGGACATAACTTCTTCGCCAATTCTATTGTCAGATACAAAACCCTCCTCAATTTTCTGGAGCCTGAGATCGACTTGGTATGCCTGGATGTAACGGTAGCGCTGCAGCAATGTGAACAACCAGTAGTTTTCAGTCAAAGACAGACCAAACTACACAATTATATACAAAAGACAAATCTTCCAGAGAATAAGCAGAGCTTATATTGATGTCAGAAAAACAAAAAAAGCAGAGCTTATAGTCATGCTGTTTGCCTATTAATTTTAAAAAAATTTAATGCTTGTTCAATACTTTCAACATCAAGCTCTAATTATATAAGATTTTTGAAACCCAGACAGCAAATACAAGCAAGCACACAATAATCTAGCAGGACGAGATAGTTATTTTTTAGGGCCACCATTACTATTCCTCATCAATTCCAATGAGCTATGTCGCTTAAAGTTCTGGAGGTTTATGATATTCTCTTAATAATCCATTTGACTGTTTTCAAAGCTACTCTGGAGATGAAAAATCATTCTCAGCCTAAGTTGTTCAAGTGAAGTTACTAACCTGAAGATAAAAGACAACCAAAAGACTACCCACAGCTGCTGACGGGTCATCAGTTGCAGAATCTAATAAGCATCTGTGCAAATATTTCTCCTCATCTGGGTTCCATGGTAACTCAATGATTCGATCAACCAAGTTTCTCCTTATAGAAAGACAGCAGAATTCGTTGACTAGTATCTCCATCCATTCCGCCCAACTCCAGCTGTCTGGATCATTGGACGCATGCACAGCTCCATTTTTCAATTTATTTTCCTTTACTTTCAAGCAGAGTGTCCGCTGGTATGTGAATGCTTCACTCAGAAGACCACATTCCACTCTCACACGAACAGCTGTAACAGCTTCACCAATTGAGACCAGTTCTGATACACTGTCACGACCAGACCAACGCAAGACCATAAGAGCTGTTTCAGGGGTTTCCCTTTCTAACAGGACTTGCGCAACCTTGGGATAGGTTTCTGGACCACAGATTTCAGGAAGAATCTTACAAGCTTCCTGAAATATAATTAGGAAAATTTATAAGCTACATCAAATAAATGTATAGTTTCTCATGCATATATTTCAGCGAGAGTATTCAAACATGCAAAAAATACATATTTCCATATGTTTTCCCTGGGAATTTCAAAAGGTACCTGGAGTGCGTCTTCAGAGTGATCATCGAGAAGATAAAATACAAAAGACTCCAGCAATGAATGCCTGGTTATGCCAAAGGTAGCAGCAAAATCATCTATAATGTGCTTCCAATATTTTTCAGGAGTAGTCCAATGCCGATCAAACAGGTAGTAAAGAAACTATCTCCTGGTTAAGGAAACCAGCGACGAATAAAAACACGGAACTCTGATTTGAGTATTCATAAGAAGTAGAGTGCAATGTAAAATAAAAAATAGGCGTTGATATAAGGATACAATTGCTTGCTTCGCAACAACTAGATCTGAACCACCATGTAAAAAGAGTATGTCAGCAGCAGTTCTAAGATTCTCAAATGGATAAGACCCTGAGGTTCCCTCTATTTTGGACCTGAGAAATGATCTTTTATCCTTCTGTAAACATCCTACTTCTAGTTCTGCCCCTATTTCTTGACCGTACTCTGGCTCTCTCTCAAGATTTTCTAAAGCATCCTCAATAAAGAGGGAAGCACCCTGTACATTGCAATCTGAAGACTGGTCTACAGCATCAGGCCATGCACGCTTAATTGCATTTGACTTTCTTGCAAGTACAAGGGCATTCCACGATGTGAAATTAGAATATCGAGACCTCACATCCTCCAAAAATCCGTGTCTTATGCACCAAACCATTATGTCCAGATGCTGAGATAAAATTAAAAACAATTGGGTAAGCACACAATAAGCTCGCTGATCTTGCACCAATAGCTGCAGGGCTGATATAGTTAAAACACTATCTGTTCAGGAGCCATACGGTTATCCATGGATATCTTTTAGTATGATATATAAAGATAAGAATTAATATATACTCATCCACTAATATGCTAATGACATGAGAAAAAAAAAATGAAGATATCACAGAAGTAGGGATATAATGAAGCTGATGAAGTAAGACCGTTATTGTGTCTTTCATACATATATATTAAAGCTTTTACAGTACTAACTTTATTGCAATCACAGCCGTATACATCTATATAAAAGCTTTTACGGTACTAACTTTATAGCAAGCAAGCCTTATACAAAACAAGTAACCCTTTCTAGTGTTAGGGCGAACTAAACACAAAGCTTCATAGTAGAACAGATTGTTCTTGGGAAGTAAAGAGAGTTATTCAAGCATACTTTTGCAAAGTTGATTGGATATAAATGGAATAATATCTTAGCTGACCTGCTTTGTTTTACCAATGTTCTCCCTAAGCTTCTGCACATCATGAAGCTGAGTTGAAACGGAACCCTTAAAAGCCGACTCCAAAACTTCAAGCACGCTACATATACCAGCCACCTGTTTCGAACACTTCAGTAGTCTATCCAACCACGCTTGCATCTCTTTTGTTTCGAGAGTATCTGAGAACCAATATTAAAGATAGACAGACCCCAAGGTGCACACATATACTGGCTTAAGAAACATAAAATATAAACAGCTAAAAGGATACAGATTTCTTGAAGCTCAGCTAAGATGCTCCGGAATGTACGCTTGACCCAATCTTTGACAACAACTTCATCCAACAAGAAAGCAATGACTGGGTCACTAGATACAGCTGTCTCATCCATACAAACATTGGTGATATCTATTCATTTTCTGTCAAGGAGTGTCAATGATACCTCAAACATAAAATAGTTCATAGAGAATGACAAACACACTATGCATATTTTTCCCATCAGGCAGGAAACAAGCCCTAAAATTGCATGAAACTATCAGTACAAAATTCCCAAATAAATTTCTAATTGCAAAAGCCTATTCATCAGGAGATTTGGGTTCACAGCTGTAAATGAGACGACACATACATAGAAATCTAGAGAATATATGTAGAATATCAGACAGGAAACTAAAGACTAAATGCAAATAATTGACAGCGACCATAAATGCAACTGATGGATACAATGGCAAATCATCGATATTAGATTGTTGTTCATGGCAACATCAAAGAGAGAATAAAGGCGAAGAACATCAGCTGCCAGTTGATGTTCATCCTCATCTGAATCCTCTGATGCCTCTTCATTGGTTCGGGAAATTAGACCAGCTTCAACACATTCATAATAGAGACGAAGCCGGAGCTTATCTCCAGATTTTGGTAGTGGATGTCTACAGATTGGACAAACATCACACCTCTGACAACACTCTGTGCACAAGGAGGCATGCCCACATGGGTTCAACACATAGTTCACAAATCGTCCACAGCTTGCCAAGTCTCTTGTTGCACGGCATCGCTCAATCTTTGCCTCATTACACAATTCTCTGAGGTTGATAGATGCCAAATGTTTCAACGCCTCCTGTAACAAATAAGGAATGGGATAAGAAAACACCAATTCTAAACCTTCACTTCAACTTTCATGACTCAATATATAAACATCCAAGTGCAATACGTATTCACCAGGCCAACCCAGCAATCATCTTAACAGGCAAGAGAAATTGGAGCCCAAAAACTACCCTAAAACCGTAATATAACAAGCAACTGAAGATCAACATGAAACTGCTGCCAATGCTCTAAAAAAATCCTACGTTAAACTCCTAGAATAAGACGCAGCTCAACATGATTTGAACACAAAACTAGTATCCACCCCAAGAACCAAAGCGATTCAGAATGCTTCCATAGTGTTTACAAATACTACATTCAGAAACCAACAATGCCTCTAGAAAGATATATCAAAGGGCTATAAACGATTCACAAAACCCACGAAATGCGTAAACAAACAAGAATTTCGTAATTATCTCAAGCTCTGAAAACCCCACTTAACCTGAAGATGAAAAAGAGGCTAAAATGCAAAACGCCTAGATATATCTTAACACCTGAGCTAAACGATTTCAGTGGAAACAAAAAGAAAAAGAAAAAGAAATCAATAAGTATCAAGCTGAAGAACCTGAACAGGCTTGCTACTGTAATTAGGCTGCTTAAGAAGAGGTATCGATCTCGCGGCGGAGGCAGAACCATTGATTTGTATCGTATCCATCTTCTCCGGAGAAGAAACAGATACAAAAAAAAAAACGGAGATAAAAGAGAAAGCGTGGTTGGTGAAAAGAGCAAGTGTTGCTGGCGAGTGATAAAACCAGTCTAGGGCTCCGTTAAGCTTTTCTCGGGAGGGAAGACAAAGAAGAGAATCACTGTTGGAGTGAATTCTCGCGACGCTCCACAAACGGGTCGGGTTGGATCGTATAATTCGGGTCAAGTTTTTAATTTGGGCTTTTTGAAGTCTTAATGGATCTTGTGATCGTATGGCCCAGTCGACAATTAAAGTGGGCGGCGCGTGTTCTTACTTGCTAAGAAAGCGCGTGGATTGGTCTCTCTTTCTCGTTTCTTTGCCTTTCCCAATTTGCCTCCACGTACAACGACGGAGGAGAGAAGAAAACCCAGAAACCTTACAAATTAAGAGAAAGGGACGATCGTTTCTCTTTTCTCCGATCTTATCGATTTTTGAATGAGATTAGAAGAACATATCTTCTAAGCTTTACTCTTATATTGACTCTCTCTCTTTGTTCGATTCCATGGATGAGTCGTTTGCTAATCTACAGACGAGCCATTTGCTTGGTTCAGTCCCTGTAAGTTCTTCTAAAACATCCATTGCTTCTGCAATTTCACCATTGTGTAGCTCTTTGATTGAGTTTTTTTTTCCTGGGATCCTTGAAATTTAACATTTTTGCCTTTTTGATGCATCTCATCGATTTTTAATATTTTCTTTTTTCCTGTGTGTTTGTGTTCTCTCTCAAGTGTTACAAAATTTTCCAATTTTTAGAATCGTTTTTTTTTCCATTACGAAGTAGAATTTTGAACATTTACAGTTTTTTCCTGTCCATTATGATGCCTACACACTCCATAGAACAATCGACGATTTCCTTAGTCGCATTTCTGGCATTCTATATTTGCAAAAGGGTTCTTTAAGTTTTTCTCCATTTCAGGAGAGTAATCTTGAGTAGTTCCTTAGTTTATGAGATACCAAAACTGAGTTTAGATGCTTGCATGGTAGCGTGGGATTAAACCCGCTAAGAAGTGAATGTATTCACTACTATCCTCTATGTTTATGTCTAATACAAAAATCTGTATTTCTTTATTGGGGAAGGCTGTGATCAGCGACGACAAGAGAAGCACAAATGTACCTATAGCAAGCGTAAATGAAGGTATGTTTATTTTTGCTAGTTGATGCTTGAACTATCCTTTTGCGAATGGAATTTTTTATGGTAGTGAAATACTTTTGAGTGTTGCTTGTCTTCTGCAATATTGTAGGCCCTTCGGCAAACATGCAAATATTCCCACCAAATCTAGGAAACAATGCAAAGGGTTATCAAACTCTTGAGAGCCCAACAGGTAATAATTACTCCTTTTGCTTTCTTCGTTGGACATGTATTTGTCAGTAGTCACCATATATCCAGTAAGTCATAAGAACATGTTATGTAGACAATATGTGGTGATTCTAACTTTGGACTTTGTAACAGTATGATGGTTGACAATATTCATGTCAAGATCCTTACTGCTTTTGATTTCACCTTTTGTGTCCTTTATAATAATTCATTTTATGTACACCTGTAGAAGGACCTCCTGAACAACAGCCATCAAACAACTGGAAGGGCTTTTTTAACGTCTACTCATATACTCAATACTTCGATGTAGACACAGACGTTGTTTTGAACAGATTGATGAGCTCACTGTATCCCACTAGTGGAGATTTTTTCAACAAGATTGATGCAAACCCTGATTTGTAAGTCTTTCAATACCTTTTCCCCTTAATTTTCTTTGTGATTGCACTGGATCTGCGGGATTTCTTTCACCTCTCCTATTGAGATTTCTTTAATCAGTCCACTGCTCAGTCAGGCTGTTAATTTGTTATCTTCTGCACCTTTTCAAGAACACATTCCAGCTGCGATAGGTCAGAGGAATGAGTTTTATATCTCATAGGTTTGGGGAAGGCTTTACGGTTGCCAGTGTAGATAAGTAATTCAACTGGAGTAGAGATTGCCAATAGAGCTATTGATATTTGATGATTTAAATGGTAGTGTCAGAATTTAGAACTAGGAATGTAATCTGGGAAAGAGCTGGATCTTTCGTGTGAGAGATCTTCCTGCTTTACCTTTTTCAGTTTGCTTGTGTACTTTTTTTGCAACTATAGTTTTGCTTCTTGAATATTCCCCCAGAGCTAATATACTAATAGACTTAAGCCTGCATCCAGATCAATTTCCTCACTTTGAGTTTAGTTTTGGACTTCTAGCTATTTTCATAGTCTGATAGTCTCCATCAGATTACGGGAAGGTTGATGTAGTGTCATCGTCTTGATTAGGAAACCTAAGATCTGACAAAAGGCAGTTGAAAACAGGCCTAGTTGAGTAAAGACTAAATTTATGCCCCCTTTTGTATTGTCATTATATCGTGGATTCTCAGGAATCAGTAAACGAAAAGTATCCATTTGTTTAGTGGATTATTGCTTTGTAAGTCAATTAAGATGCATTTACTCATGTGTTACTTCAAGCGATAGATTAGGAAAGACCTCATTTTCTCTTGGACAATTGAATGGAAAGCATCAAAACATGTGCATATACTCAATTAGCAAACATGCTACCTGTAAAGATTTGCTAAAAGCTAGGCCCTTCGGCCTTCACAAATGTTTCTAGATGAATGACTCGTGTTGGTATCTCGTCGCTCTGTTAGGTATGGACTTGTTTGGATCTGCACTACGCTTGTGTTTGTGCTTGCTTCTCTCGGAAATTGTGCCACGTATCTTGTGAAGAAACGAACCCACAGTGATGCTCCGTGGATCTTTGATGTGAACTATATGAATTTGGCAGCATCTATAATCTATGGCTATGCAATAATTGTGCCTCTGGGATTTTATTTCTCACTCCGGTATATGGGGTCCAAAGCTGATCTTCTAAGATTCTGGTGCCTTTGGGGATACTCTCTCTTCATTTTCGTTCCTGCATCTGTAAGTATATTCAGTAACTCCTACCTCTTTTACTGCTAAAAATTAACCAATTGATTATCAGTAAATGCATATACTTGATACACAAATGGTTCGGAACTTAGCTTTCTGTGACAATGTACAGTGACATAAAATCAACTTAAAATCGTATCACAGCGCCTTTTAATTTAATATTTTGTACTATCCATCGATATATGCTGTTTAAACAGTCTAATACTCGGGATTTTCTTTTGCAGCTTCCATTGCTTATTCCGGTAGAGTTTCTGAGATGGGTTATTATACTCTTAGCTGGTGGCGCATCATCGTCCTTTGTTGCCCTGAATCTACGGTCTTATTTAGAGACGAACAATGATATCACGGTTGTAATGGCTGCAGCTTTTGGTCTGCAAATGGTTCTTTCAATCTTCATCAAGGTCTGGTTCTTTCCATAATCTCCACAACACCCAAGAAAAACAAATATGTAAAAACCTTGAGATTTTGATGTGCTGTAGTAGAACAGAGAATGTCATTACCAGAGAATGAAACACCCAAAAGTAAAAGAAGGAACAAATACACTGAATCATGGATTCGTTTTTAATGGCTTAGTTTGATGGTTGTTTTGCTTGTAACTATTGTGTGTTTTTTGTCTGTCTTGTTATCTCTTCTTTGCTTGTGGAGTAAGAATATTCAAAAGGAAGAAAATTTTCAAGATTTATTGCATTTTAATCTTCTGTACACTGAAATTTGAAGAGAGTGAAGATAGGACATGCATTTGTCGTTATGGTTTTGTTTTATATAATGGTACAGAGCTTTGCCCAAAAAAAAAAAAAATTGGTACAGAGCATGTGAAGCATGAAAGAGTAAAGCCAAAAGGTCACATTAGATAACCTGTGAATTGGTGTCTAAAAAGAAAAGATAACCTGTGAACTCTTGAGAGAAGAAAACAAGTGGAACCTGTGAGAGCAAGATTTTATGCTAACAACTCAAACTTCCAACTTTTCTAATGAAACCTCAACGAGTGATGAAACGTGTGTAGGAATAATGGGCCAAATAGCCATTTACAGGCCTGCTTCATTGGCCCATTAGCATATATAGCTAGTCACTTCCCCGTATCAAGAAGCACACATACAATATGCTCTAACGAAACCAAAAAAAAAAAAAAAAAAAAAAACCATGTGTTGTAAATTTTATAGTTTACTCGCGCTGTTACCAGACTATATTGACGTTCAACTATTTTGGTTGCATTGAAATTTGGATTATGCTGTGAGTATTAATATAAGTATATAACCCAAGATTCGAAACTATGGTCGATAAAGCCCTTTGTTTTAACGAAAGAGCTAAACGTGTATCTTTCTGTGTACCTAGTGGATTAAAATGTCGTATATAATTGTAAAGTATGGTATATTCGTATATCCAATATTTTTAATTTGTAAATATCCTGACCAAAAAAGAATATTTTTTTTTTTCCTTTTTCTGTAAAAATATGAGATATATTGAGGAACTTTTTTTAGTACCTAACACTAACTTTAGATGATTTGTAATAAACCAAGTTTCTTAAAGTAAAACAGCAGTGGTGACTCTTGAAGAAATGAACCCGTATAGTTGTTGGATTAGGACTAATTCTTCGTCTTAATCAACAGTCCATTTTTGCTTATAACTAATAAAACTTCTTAATCATCTTTACACTTTATAAATTTTGTTTGATCTTGAGTTACTTGCTGGTTTTGGCATCCTAAACTACATTACTTCAATAATATTTTTTTTTAATTTCTCCAGCTCACCCCTCCTCGACCCAAGAAAATAATAATATTCTTTACGAGAAAAGGAATATATAAAATATATGTGAAAATGAAAAGAGAACAATATCAAATTTCTATGAACAACACTATCTTCAATCACGGTCTCTATCAGTATTACAAACAAATGATATTTTATTTTTACTAATTATATATATCCGAGTCTACATATGATAGTGATTCCTTCAACTTTTCTTGGTCTATCTGCGTCTTCTCACCACATATTTACTTTAGATACGAGAGTTATGGAGATAAACTCGTGATTTGTGTGGTTTTTTTAACCCATTAAAAACGTCGGCCAAACTCATTAAAAAAAAAAGGAATGTAAATTCTCAAGTAATTCTGTAGATTTTGTTTATCTAATGGATTCAAACGTCAGAAAATAAAATGGATTCGAAATATTTATTTTTGTGCTCCATGCATGTTTTTTTTTTCTTTTTTTAACACTCTTCATCAAATTGTTTTCTTCCATTTTTGTTTTTTTGGAGGATAATATTTTTAACACACGTTGTTTCTTTTTCTATCCGAAAAGATGTTCATAAAAATTCCAAATTTGTCGACCAAAAAATAAAAAGATTAAAGCGACCGTAGCAAAGTTTCTCTCAAAATAAAGGCGAGATGCTTTTTTTTTATTTTGGTTTTGCCTGCGTGATCGATCGCTCATATACACACAATATTAAACAAAAATGTAAAATAAAAAGTCTCACACAACTTTGGTTTGCTTATTGCTTAACATTACATGCCGACGTCGAAAAACACAATTAATACTACAACCCTTTGAAACTGGCCTTAAATCTTCTTTTAGGGTTTTCATAAATAACTATTCAACTATACATTCATCTTCTTTTGACTTTTACCAAAACATAAATTCGAGATCGGTCTGAAACGATAAATTGCTTATTTCTGGGAAATATAATACAGATAGTACTAGTTTAGTCTCTTTGAACGTGATTGCACTAAAGCTTTTGGACGTTCGTGACTCGTGACGGCTTTACATTGGACGCAAAGAAAAATCTAATGATTAATGAAGCTGCACCAATTACAACTTCCCAAGTGTAGCATGTTTTCCCATTATAATACCTCTATATATACTCCACCTTATCCTATTCTGTTCTTCTACATTTTTGTTGGTCGAGTGAAAAATCTTATCTATTTATCTGTAACAGCGCTGGAAAATGTATAACGTGTTCTCATTTTGGCCAGTGATCCCTATAAACACATATTTTCGTTTCACTCTTTTAAACTTTATGAAAAAATCCATAATCAGAGAGAGCCCATAGTTATGTTCTTTAATTTAGTAACCATTTTGAATCGACTACTGTAATGATCAGAGTTTAGAAATTATAAAAGCACAAACGTTTGAAGTATTGAATATAGTTTGCACGATAGTTCAAACACACAAAGTCTAACTAATGAGGTCGATACAAACACTAAAACGTCATCATTTAAGATTTATTAATTCTGTGATTCGGGTAACATGGCGCCATGTTTGCTTAATCATAAAAATGATTTTAATATTCTAATATATTCGGCAAATCAATTCTTAGTTTAACATGTAACTCGAGATTGAATAACTCAAAATCAAACGTTTTGTTTTACAAGTATTATTTTTACTTGTATAGTGATATGTCTTAACTTGTAAACATTTTTGTCCAAAAAAAAAGAAAAAAAAAAAAACTTGTAAACATTTTTTTTTTTTTTTTTGGTGGAATCTCGTGTCCGCAAATTTTATTTAATTTCCATTGGCTTGTGACTTGTGAGTTTCAACGGTTCCTTTATTATCTTTTTAGTTGCTTGGAATATATGTCATAATTAATTTGGTATATCCATAGATTTATATATAGATATTTGTATTTTATATGCGACTACTTGTGCGCGAGAGACCGTTGGTTTGAACTTTGAAGCGTTATCTGATCATACGCTAAAATCTGGGAGTGATGTTAACACAACTCTGAAGAGTATATGCATAATTGACAAGTGTTTGGACCCATCTTTTCGAAGAGTTTTTTTTTCATATTTTTAAATAAACAAAAGAATTGTTTGGCTCTTATTTCGCCTTAAGAGATGATGTAAGACAAAATTGACAAGTTATCATTTGAAGAATAATTATATGAATCAATTTAGTTACACATAATCTTTCTACTATAGTATATAATTTGATGTAGGACACATGTCACTGTATTTTTCTCGTTTTTATAATAAAGTTAGTACGTATCATATAATTGTTGTTGGGTATTTGACTAATGCTAACAGCCTAACACTAACACATTTTTTAACAAGAATTCTCATGTCATTAAACTCACTCTTATCATATATTAATTAACGTCTGTCACAAAATTCACTTTTGATAAATGTAATTAAGTTTTCATGTAGTAGCGTGAGTCTTGAAAAGGTTTGGAACCTGTCTATATATTAATAAATCTAAAGCTCCATTTCTTTACATGTGCCCCAACTACATACGTGTCCTAGTTTTGCAAGTTTTTTTCTTTGTCTCGTGACTTAAATCCATATATAGAGAGGTCACATTGAAATGTTGGATTGTACCCACAAAAAGTTTGTAGCCATTTATTCTTGTCAAGAACTGATCGATACATATATCTCCTAAATTAATTCCTTTTCTGAAAGTATCCATTTAGTGGCTTTTAAAACTTTTGCGAATATCCATTACTAAAGCTTGGATATCATTCATTGATTGACTTTGTGATAAAATTAACACAATTCATCTATAAATTCTTTTTTAACCACGTACAACTGAAACATTTGAAACCAATCCTGATTCTTGATTCTAAAAAGTCGAGGTACTCCATATTTTTTTTTATCTATTATTTTCATAAATTTAACATATATATCAAACATATGCTTTAATTTATAGCACATCACCTTCCAACAGTTTAAACCTTTAAATGGTATTGAATTTATAAAATCCAGTTATTTAAAAAAAAAAATCATTTTGTGCTCTATATTTTAATTCTTTCAACATGATCCATAACATTTCCAGGCGTCATGCATTCACTATCTATAAATAAGAATAAAACGTCATGTTCAAGGATGACGCTATATATCTTTGATCAGTGTTTGGTATGAGTCGTTAAAAAAAATAAAGGTCGCACTACCAATCTTTTGTGCTTCTTTCGTATCGACGCCATCGTTTAATTGGACTCCATTTCAATCTAATTCATACTATTATTGATATAAAAAAACTACACGTGGAGAACTTCCATGCAAGCAAGAAAAGATGGTATAGACATAGACATATATATTAACATCACTTCTTATCATTTACCCAAAATGCTAAGAAATAAAAATTTCCATTTTCGACCATTATAAAACGTATATGTCCACGTACAAAAAAAAAAAAAAAAAAACAACGTAAAAGGCTCATTTTATTATCTCTCTTTTTCACACAATAATTATAGTATTATACTATGGATATGGAAATCACATATATAACCTAACAATTCTAACAAATAGCATGCATTCACGAATCAAAACCCTCCAACATAAAATGTGTTATTGTCACTTACTACTCCATTATCGTTTTTACATACCTACCTATCAAAATCGCATCTTTCTTTTAAATATTTTATATGTAAGAATACACGCATGTGCTCTTGCTGCGTGGCTATATGCATACTTGAGTCTAAAAATGAATGTCTATAATATAACCATCCCTCATCTGAGTCCCTGACTACGATATGTCGTTGGTTACGAATGTGATGATAATTAGTTTAAAATAACATGAATAAAATCACACAAGAAAACAAATTAGTGTCTATTATTTGACTAAAGATTGCAGTTGGTGGGCCTAAAGGTTAAAATAAAGAGGGCACATGCACAGAGGACCAATGATTCCCCACAGAGACAATCAGACATCTGAAGACACTAATCGCATCAAACCACGTGCCCCTCCCTTTTACTAATTACTACTAATCGAAATTTACATATTTTTTACTTGGTTTCATATTCTCCATTAACGAGAAACATACTAAGGAGGGAAAAAGCGTGAAACTTAGAGATGGATGAAAACTGAAGTCGGTAAAAAGATAGGTATTGGAACTTGGATGGCTTAAAACTTAGAGATGGATGGCTTTGACTGAATCTCATGCACCATTCATTGCGTTTAGAGATTAATGCGCAAGAAATAAGTTTGTTAAGTTTCTTTAATCGTCTCTAATTATCTTTTGATTTTAAAAAAAAACAAATTTCCAAGTCAGAAGATTCTTGTGCACAAAAATGGTTTACTCTTTCTGTTGAACTATCTAACATAATAACATATCTTTGAATATAGTTTGGTCCATCATTCTAAGAAATTCTCAACAACTTCGAAGGACAACATGTGAAGTATCAGATAGTTTCCAACTATACTTGACTGCAGCTTCGAACAGACTTCTAAAAGCGAAGGAAGACAGTAAAAAAAGTAGTCCCAAGAAAGCAGTACTAGTAGTGCCTTGATTTCTTGACGAAATTTTTTTTTTTTTTTTTTTTTTTTGTAAACATTTCTTGACGATATTATGAGTTGGATTAAAATAATGGCACATCGATCGATCATTGATTCCAAGTAAAATAGGGTTTGGTAACTACTTGTAAAAACAATGTTTTTTGGACAAGAAAGAAACACGAAACAATCTAGTAACAAATAATCCTAGACAATCGCCACTGCAACTAACAACCTTAAACCAACTTTTTGACAAGTAACGTCTGAATCATTTAAGATCTTTTACTAGCAACTCTTATATATGAACAACCATTTTCTCATGTCAATGTAAGACATTAATTTGATTGATATTCAAATTTGCATGCATGTTTCTTTTACCAAGCAACGGATATTTTTTAGCCCATCGGCTCCGATCCAGGTGTGAGTACAACTGTTATGTAATATTGATTTTTGTCCAGTTAAGATTTTTTAACACTACAGAAATATCAAAACCGTTTTATATTCAATTCTGAATCTATCATTAATTGTATCTGGCTTCTTAAAAGAGCCAATGAAATGAATGATGTTCGAATACAGAAGCTGGATTGGCCATTATTTTTCTATTTTATGAGAATCTCGAGGTTGGCACAGGATTATTATCATATTAGTCTACACAAATTGGATCATTGGCCACTACTTATCATTTAAAAAAATATTGTAACAAAAGTAAATCACATTTCCTTTCCAAACAACTGTTAACTTTAGGAGCCAAATTCAAACTGATGTCTAAAACATATACTTAGAAATTCAATGTATATATAATCTAACAATTCAAATTATAATCTAACCATATATTTAGTTCAGTATGTTGGAGTTTTAGTCTAATCTCTTAAAATGCTATTTTGAAACACTCCCCTAAATATTATCACACTTTTGTAATTTATGGATATCTGTGTATGAGACTCAAAGAAAGAATGAAATATCTAGGCATGCATCATTAATTAAAATATCTGAATTATGATAGAAAAGCATCGTCATGTTGAAAAATTAGATCTCTACTTAAAAAAACCAATGGCACATTTTATATGATTTATTATATTCAAAGAATATATTATAGTTTCCCTATTATTGTATATTGAATCAAAACTTTGACATCTCCCAACTTTTTCTATACATAAAACCGTCTAATGTAGCCAAAAATCATCGAATCATTACAATATATTTTATTCAGTATGACTATATAATACACAAGTTAATGTCAACTATACAACCATATATATAGCTCATAAGTCGATTTCATATGGATTGAAACATAAAACTTTGTTAATAGAAAGAAGTACTTAATTGTTCATTTTTATATATACTTTCGAAGTACTGAACTACGACAAGTGTTATTAGTGTTGCAAAAGAAAACAAAAACAATTCTTTAGACCGGCCTTGTTCGGTAAGACAAAACAACATACACAAAAATGCTTCGACTTAACCAATCGTTCAATCCTACTTATACTAACTCACCGATAAGTAGTTTTATTAATTTCAAGTCACAAGAACTCTTCGAACGACTTCATGGAAGCTTATCTGTTAACCGGTTTAAAATGATTTGGTCCAATTTTTTTTTTTTTTTTTTTATAGCCAATACGTGTGTTTTAGGCTACTTAGCAAACTGATCAAAATTGCTGATTGTTATAAAAACGAAAGATATATTTCGTATGTGAAATGGGAAGTTTTGAAATCTGTCTAAATTTGTGAAATTTGATAGCAAATAAGTGTAGATATAACAAGAGTATAAAATATGTTTTCTAAATTAGGTTTGAGAGAAATGAAAGAAACGTTTTAATATGAGATATTATACTTAGAATCATGATGATTTCAACAGATACATTATACAATTGATCATTACACTCTAATGCTATATGTCACACAACACAATTATATTATACTAGAACAATAATGATTAAAGAGAGTGTTGTGGCGCCGCATAAAAATAGAAATTGTGATTTCCATATCTCTCTCTTTATTTTTATTTTAAACTATAGAGATACGTCATCTTGGAAAAACTATGCATTGCTGTCCGGATTTAACTTGTCCTCTTCTCTGCTCTCCATCTCCGTTTTGCCTTTTTGTGTTGTATGTTGTTCACGTCCACGGCGCTTCCTCAGCCGCCGATTTTTGTTTATTTCCCAAAATACCCATCACCCCCTTAGCATCTATCCTCTACATCGCACCCTAAACCTCTTACCCTACGCCAGCCAACGAACACGCGCCACTTCATTTGTCAGTATCTAAAATACCAGATCTGCCCTTAGTCGCACACGTGGCGGGTCGTGGTTTGGTAACTGAGCCTGGGTCTCTGGCGTTGTAGGTGTTTATAAACCCCTTCATCTCTTCCTTGTTGATCTCCACCTTTCCCTCACCAGATATTTTTCTCACCTTTCTCCAAAAAAAAAAACGCGGTGGTCTCACTACTCACTTAGCTCCTTCCTTCTTCTGTGTGTGTGTGGTTTTGGTAGGCGAGACGACGGCAATGGAGGAGTTAGATCGTTCACGCGCTTTCGCCAGAGACGTCAAGCGTATCGTCGTCAAGGTACCTCTCTCTCTCTCTCCGTATATATTTCTATCAGATACTAATCTGTACGTTCGCATTTTCAGATTTTGTTTTTAATTCATTTGTTTGATTTTATTATTTATTTATGGGTGTTCGTCTGATCTGTGTAGTGTTCGTCGTTGGATTTGGATTGGTGTAGTGTTATGTTTAATTTCATTTTTAGTTGTTTTCGTCACTGAGGTAATCAGTGGTAATGTCAAAATGATTACTAATATTAATTTGAAGTGCATCTTTTTAACTCTCTGCTTATTGAAATGCTTTCGTGAATCTGTATCGAAACGTCTCTCATATGAATCTTAATTTGCATGTCAGTAGAGACGAATGAATGAATAATCAGAATATTCGTAGGAATTTTTTTGGTGATTAATATTTTTTTGTTTTTTTTTTTTGGGTATTACTATTATGTAAAAGGTTGGGACCGCAGTTGTGACTGGAAAAGGTGGAAGATTGGCTCTTGGTCGCTTGGGAGCACTGTGTGAACAGGTGATTTGTTTATTATAATTATTTTTTAATTTCCCTTAAATCATCAAACTGTTAATTATTTGCTTTTTTGATTATACCAGAATTGTATCAAGAAAAGGTTTATATTTTTTGTTCACGAAAGACATGTGAATGATTCATGTGTGCACCTTTAATTTTGTTGATAAAAAATAAAATATAATGTCAGCTTGCGGAATTAAACTCGGATGGATTTGAGGTGATATTGGTGTCATCTGGTGCGGTTGGCCTTGGCCGGCAAAGGCTTCGATATCGACAATTAGTCAATAGCAGGTTAAGCAATAATAAATGGCTAATCTTTTATTAATCCCTTTTCCCTTGCAAACGTTTGGAAAGAAAAGAAAAACAAAAAAAAGTGGTGATGAATGGACCATTTTGGCTTATGTTTCTGCTATAACAGTGACATGTGTTTCTGTGTTTTTCTTTTTATATCTGAAAGTTTTTTTTCTTTTTTTTTCTTTTGCTGATGAGTTTGCTTTTCTTAATGGATTTTTCAGCTTTGCGGATCTTCAGAAGCCTCAGACTGAACTTGATGGGAAGGCTTGTGCTGGTGTTGGACAAAGCAGTCTTATGGCTTATTACGAGACCATGTTCGACCAGGTGATTTTTCCAAATTTTTTACTTGATAACAGTTGAAAAGAACTATATGTTTTTGTCTTGTAGATTCTTGTGTAACATATCCAGAGATTGATGCTATTGTTTTCCTTTGGCTAGCTGGATGTGACCGCGGCTCAGCTTCTGGTGAATGACAGTAGTTTTAGAGACAAGGAATTCAGGAAGCAACTTAATGAGACCGTCAAGTCTATGCTGGATTTGAGGGTTATTCCAATTTTCAATGAGAATGATGCTATTAGCACCCGAAGAGCCCCATATCAGGTTTGCTGACTGTCTTTTGTCCCTTGTGACTTGAAATTTTAATTATCAGCTGGCGTTCTTTGAATCTTGTTGTCTAATGTTAAACTTCATTGCACCTGATAATATGTAGGATTCTTCTGGTATTTTCTGGGACAACGACAGCTTAGCTGCTCTACTAGCGCTTGAACTGAAAGCTGATCTTCTGATTCTCCTGAGTGACGTTGAAGGTCTTTACACAGGCCCTCCAAGTGATCCTAACTCAAAGTTGATCCACACGTTTGTTAAAGAAAAGCATCAAGACGAGATTACATTCGGCGACAAATCAAGATTAGGGAGAGGGGGTATGACCGCTAAAGTCAAAGCTGCAGTGAATGCAGCTTATGCTGGGATCCCTGTCATCATAACCAGGTGAGGGCCCTTCTAGGATCATCATGCTTAATTATACTGTGATATGCTTTTTTATATTTGTTGACTGTTTCTGATCTCGATTTCAGTATCTGACCTTTCATACAACAAATCTAATGTCCTCTCAGTACCACCACAATATATGTTCTTTTCAGCAATAAGCTAAACATATTTTGTTAGATGAATAATTGTTTTCTTTTCTTGCTTTTGAAGTGGGTACTCAGCTGAGAACATAGACAAAGTCCTCAGAGGACTGCGTGTTGGAACCTTATTCCATCAAGATGCTCGTTTATGGGCTCCTATCACAGATTCTAGTGCTCGTGACATGGCTGTTGCAGCAAGGGAGAGTTCTAGAAAGCTTCAGGTAATGTTAGAGCTTCTATTTTCATGACCGATGCTATGTATAGTCTTTTTCATTTTGGTAATGTCAGAAAAGTTCTTGCTCAGCACAGATGTACTTAATTTTCTTTGCAATTTGCTACAGGCCCTATCTTCAGAAGATAGGAAAAAAATTCTGCTTGATATTGCCGATGCTCTTGAAGCAAATGAAACAACAATCAAAGCTGAGAATGAGTTAGATGTTGCTGCAGCACAAGAGGCTGGGTTGGAAGAATCGTTGGTGGCTCGCTTAGTTATGACGCCTGGAAAGGTAAAACAGTTTTCATGGCATGATAGATATTTGCTTATTGTTGCTATGCCATATCCAGTTTACCTCTCGTTATGAGCCATTTTTGTCTAATGCTTCTTCATCTTGTGCTTGATAGATCTCAAGCCTTGCAGGCTCAGTTCGTAAGCTAGCTGAAATGGAAGATCCAATTGGCCGTGTTTTGAAGAAAACAGAGGTGATCAGAGGAAAATTGTTATCATATTGTTAAATACATATTAAAAGTTAAATAAAAGATATGAGTATTATTAGTTGACATATAATAGTCGTTTACGCTTTTTGTTCATTGTGGCAAATCCTTTTACAGGTGGCTGATGGTCTTGTCTTAGAGAAGACCTCATCCCCATTAGGCGTACTTCTGATTGTATTTGAATCACGACCTGATGCACTTGTACAGGTATATTAAGAGTCAAATTCTGTTTCCTTCTTAATATGTAAATTTGCTAAAGCTGTGCTTTATCCACAAACCAAACAGATAGCTTCACTTGCCATCCGGAGTGGAAATGGTCTCTTATTGAAGGGTGGAAAGGAAGCCCGGCGGTCAAATGCTATCTTACACAAGGTACACGGCCTCAGATTTCATAGCTTGCATTACTATCCAGATTAATCATTATATGGCTTTCTCAAAATAAATATACTTCTGCTCTTTTAACTCTTTTAATTTCATGGTAATTTCCTAGGTGATCACTGATGCAATTCCAGAGACTGTCGGGGGTAAACTCATTGGACTTGTGACTTCAAGGGAAGAGATTCCTGATTTGCTCCAGGTAAACACAGATTCGCAAACAGTGAGCTACAAACAAGTCTTATATCCTTTGTTAAACTGGAGCTCACCATTTGAATTTGTGTTATAGCTTGATGATGTTATTGATCTTGTGATCCCAAGAGGCAGCAACAAGCTTGTTACTCAGATAAAAAATACTACAAAAATCCCTGTGCTAGGTCATGCTGGTAAGGTTTCAAGTTTGGTTTTCCATACAATTCTGTACTTGGATTGTACTAGAGAGTAACGGTGGCTTAATTGTGTCCTTGCAGATGGAATCTGTCATGTATATGTCGACAAGTCTTGTGATACTGATATGGCAAAGCGCATAGTCTCTGATGCAAAGTTAGACTATCCAGCAGCCTGTAATGCAATGGTAAGAGAACATAATTTTTTACCTTCCATTGAGATTTCAGTAATGCAGTGGGGTTTTTAAGTTCATCTGACTCATTTCATCTTCTCTTTACCTCGTCTTTTCAGGAAACCCTTCTTGTGCATAAGGATCTAGAGCATAATGCAGTGCTCAATGAGCTTATTTTTGCCCTGCAGAGCAATGGTAAATCATAAATGGAAAATTGATTCTTCCTCTTCATACCTTCATTAACGATGACTTCTAGATATATGTAGCTTTTATATTATAAAAGTTGAGTGGCCATTTCATGGAAATCTTCATTAAACTGCAGGAGTCACTTTGTATGGTGGACCAAGGGCAAGTGCAATACTGAACATACCAGAAGCACGGACGTTCAACCATGAATACTGTTCCAAGGCTTGCACCGTTGAAGTTGTAGAAGACGTTTATGGTGCTATAGATCACATTCACCGACATGGGAGGTAGAAACTTGACATAACAGACGTTGATTTTAATTTTTTTTTTGCATATGTTAGTGGAAAGGTTCACTCTTTATCTCGTATTGTATGTTGTTGCGAGCAGTGCACACACAGACTGCATTGTAGCAGAGGATCCCGAAGTTGCAGAGCTATTCCTTCGTCAAGTGGACAGGTAAATTACGGGATGTTAAACTTGCATACTATTTGTCTTTGATTTTTCTTGGTAACTGACTGTAAGATGTGTGTCCTTGAATAGTGCTGCTGTTTTCCACAACGCAAGCACAAGATTCTCAGATGGTTTTAGATTTGGACTTGGTGCTGAGGTAAGTCAGAGACATAGCCCACATATCAAAAGAAAATTAAAGAGAGGAAGCGTGAGTGATGAAGAATTTCTATTGTGATGTGCAGGTGGGAGTAAGTACAGGCAGGATCCATGCTCGTGGTCCAGTTGGAGTTGAAGGATTACTTACAACAAGATGGTACAATTTTACTTACTAAACACAAAATTTATGGCAATTTAGCCCCCAAAGTGAGCTTCTTTTCTTAGCTTCAGTTTAATTATCATGGTGAAATGGTTGCAGGATACTGAGAGGAAAAGGACAAGTTGTGGACGGAGACAATGGAATTGTTTACACCCATCAGGACATTCCCATCCAAGCCTAAAAGAAGAGTTTGAGTGTTTGTGTGTGTGTTTTGGTTGAGACTTGAGGAGAGACACAGAGGAGGATGGGCTTTTTGTTTCCTCTCTGATTAGTATCATATCCTATTATTATTATTGTTACTACTACTTATTATTGAAACCCTCGCTTATGTAGTGGTTTTGATTTAGGGTTTAGGATTGCACCAAAAATAAGATCCATTTTACCACTTGGTCTTGCTCATAAGTAAGATGAAGAACATTTTATTAGCTTCTCTTCTTGTCATTGTAAGCTACCTACACGTTTCCTGGTGTTTATGAAGACTTTGCTACACTTCCATTTCCTTTACCTATAAACATCTTAGGATTTGAGTTTCAATTTGCATTGGGAATTGCAAGTCGAATCTGAACTGGAAAGTCATTACCATTAATTCTCAAAGAGTGTACTACATTTGAATGCTAACAATGAACACAAGGTGAGACTTTGTAATCTCATTCTTAGCTACATAGGTGTCGACCTTACATTTCACTCTTCCATAAACTCCTTAACATTCTTCAACCATGACAAATACTCTCGGTTCACTTTTCTCATCATGTACTCGTGCAAGAAATTCGTGGTGCTTGCTTTCACTCCTCTGATCTCCAAAAACTTGTAGAACGTCTTCTTCAGATTCTCGTCCAAGTCTCTGCAAAAGGCAATGGAACACAAAACAGCATTATAAACACTCTGCTCATCATGCCTATAAAGATAAACCCATCAACTTGCTTTAATTCTATAGAGTTGTTGGTCCACAAAGGCTTACTCGAAATCAGGCCCTTCATTTGCCATTTGATCCTCCAAAGAATCCCCTGGTTGTTTCACAGATAAAGCATCTATAGCAATCTCATCAGGAAAAGCCATGCAGCTAAACTCTAAGCTGAGTCCACTCTTCTTGGTAATAGTCACAACTAGTGGAATACTTGATTCATTACTAGGACCATCATCATCCTCAGCATCGTCATCATTTTCATCAGTAACAAGACTAGGCATGCTTACTACAACTTTAATATGTTCCCCATTGTAGTCCCTAGTCAATGTTACATTCTGCTGTCCAGGATTGTCTTCAATTTTGAAAGGGAAGCTTCCTGGAGTCATCTCTTCATCCTGCTCCCAACCAACCAAACCCCAATATAATGTCAGAAATAAAAGAGTGTCAACAGATAGATATATCTTCTACGCATAAGAATGTTATGCAATGTAAAGAAGCAGAGTCAAATGCAAACACGAAACCGGAAAACTAAATCGCCTTCCCATGTATCTGCTAATTGCTGACTAAGATAGTAAGATCTAATGATCATTATCGACATCCCCAGAAATCAATACAGTTTGGAAAACACAGCATATGATTAAAGTTTCAATAAATGAAGAACCTTTCAACAAGCTTCTAAAGCAAAATGCATTGTAAAGACCAAAATTAGGCAAGCCACTGCCTATACAAAGAAACTGAAACATTTACAAGTAAGAAAAACCAATGATTTCATAAGAAGACCCAACTAAGCTTGCTTTCTCAGTAAAATGAAACATAGCAAGAAATGCGAAAATTTTACCACATCGATATCACCGGATTGCAAAGCAGAGTTGATCTCGGAGTCAATTACTCGGATAAGCGTTTGCTCGGAGCTCATTCGATCAATAGCCGTCGAGTAAAGAAAGTCGCGAGAGACGAAGGGACTCAGACTAGATGAGTTGCGAGCTAGATTCGGGCGATTAACAGCAGAGGAGATATATCGGACTCTACCACCACACACGGAAGCAAGCTTAGAAGCTGACCTGCGTACAGCGGACCAAGCCAAAGCCATGGTGATTTTGATTGGATTGATGCTCTCTTCTGTGAAGAAAATGGACTTTTAAGGGTTTTAACTTTTAAGGTTTTAGCAGCGATCGAAGCTGAGGCTCCGCTCCGTAACAGCCCGGTTCGGTTCGGTTGGCCGGTTCGGTATTAAATCAAAACAACCAACCAAATTACATTCTAACAAAATCCGTAAAATACAAAACATTTTATTAAGATTATTGATTTAGTTAGTTGTTTTTTTATTCTCCTAATTGATTTTTTTATGGTAGTGAAATTATTCTCCTGATTGATTAGGTTAATTAGCTTAGATGCCAATAAATTCTTATCAAAAAGAAATATATATATTGAAGTGAATAAAATGATAATAATATATTGATCGTAAGCCATATCTTTTATTTTCTTTAAATTGTCGTGAATTTTTGTACCAATATTATGTGTAAATTAATTAATTATGTAATGTTTATGATGTTACTAGTTATGTGTGATTGAGTAACAGAATATCCCTATATTTTATCTTTATATTTTGTTTAACCAAAATAAAAGTAGGAAGATTTTCATCATCACGATTCTACTCCTAATTTTCGTTTCATTTAAAATATGAATAACCAAATTCGCATCTCAACTCTTTTAATAAATAAAATATAAAAAAAAACTGGCATATCTAAACATAAAAATTCATTACCAATATAAATAAATTCACAAATGCAAAGTGCTAAAAAAAATCTCAAATGGAAAGTGTTAAAAAAGATCTCAAATGCAAAATGCTAAAAAAAAAACCATATGAAAGTTTTTGATTCTCTCCAAGTTTAAGATTGATCATCCAAAAACGTCTTAATATCCTTCAACCATAACAAGTGCCGTCGCTTGTCCCCACTCGTCATGTACTCATACAAAAATGAACTTGTGCCTTTTGTCAATCTAGTTTCTAGATAATCGTGGAACGCCATCCGCAGTTTATATTCCGCGTCTCTGCAAAAGGCGATGAAAAAAACAAAGAAAAAAAAACAACATTAATACATAACCTTTCTGCTCATGCATGTGAGCATGTCTATACAACCTTACATTACATTTTCATTTAATTATTCACAAAGCTTACTTGAAATCAGATGACCGTTCATCATCCTCTCGTTGATCTTTCAAAGAATCCCCCGACTGATCCACAAATACATCATTTATTTCGATATCATCATCCATAACCGTGCAGCGAAACTGGAGGCTGAGTCCACTCTTCTTGGTAACATTCACGGTTAGTGGAATCTTATAATCATGATCACCATTTCCATAATAAGAAGGATCAAGAGTTTCACCAGGCATGCCTACTACAACTTTGATGTGTTCCCCTTCGTAGTCTCTAGTCAATGTCACGGTCTTACCTCCATCATCTTCAATTCTGAAAGGTAAGATTTCTGGAGTCGTCTCTTCATACTGCTCCCAATTATAAATAACAAAAAAAAAAACAGTCTTAAACAGAGACAAATATCGTGTCAAAATTTAGTAATTAACTATAATCAGCGCGCACAATCTAACATGCATGTCATCAAAAACAAAGTACTGTAAAACCAATTTCTGTTTCGTGAGGAACAAGCTACGACTCAAGAACTTACCTCATCCGTATCATCATTGATTTGATAAGCAGAATTGATCTCGGAGTCAATCTCACGGATAAGCGTTTGCTCGGAGTTCAGCTGATCAGCACCCATTGGGTAAGAAAAGCTACGAGAGACAAAGGGACGCAGCTGTGACGGGTTGAGAGCTAGAGACGGACGGTTCATAGCGGCGGAGATCATTTGGACTCGACCACCACACACGGAAGCAAACTTAGATGCTGATCTGCGTACAGCGCATAAAGCCAAAGCCATGTGTGATTTACTGATTCTCTCTTCTTTGCTTCTGTGAAGATTTTTGAGGTTCACGGGTTTTTTTAGGTTTCAAAAGGGTTTATTTATATAGCGTTTCAAGTGTTTGTTTAGGGTTTCACAGGGATTGAATTAGTACGTCATCTCAAGCCAGTTCGGTTCGTTGGTTAATTTAAAAGTTAAAACCCTAGCCAAATCACATCTAAACCATATACAGTATAACGTGACTTGTTGTTAAGGTAAACGATTTTGTTTGGGTGAATTTGTGTACTAACCGTATGTGGAAAAAAATATCAAGAAACTATTATTTATGCATTGTTGATAAACAGAACGGACGAAACTAGCCTTATCTTCTTCTTCAATCCCTTTTTTACCTTTTTCAATAATAAGGATATGATATTGCTGATCAAAACTATATATATATAAATAGTGAAATTTCCAAGCCCTAAGACAACCAAAATCTTGATATTATATTACTCTTTCTCAATGACAAACACAGCGCGGCATAAAAGGAAACGACTAATTCGTCAAGGGAAGAGAAAGATCGATGATCACATAGAAACAAAGTTAATCGTGAAAATATTTCGAGCATTCACAACCGATGACAAGAACCTTTTGCAACATCCGAACTACTACAAAGTTATTGCATGGACAGACCCTATGGATCCATACTCAACACAAGTATGGGTTCCCAAAGGCAACTATTGGAACTATGATACAGAATTGGTGATTCCTTTAGATTTTCCAGCAAAATATCTTTACATAGAATTACTTAGAAAGAATTCTTGTAGAGATCCTGCAACGTCACAAGGAGCTGTTGTGATAGGTAGGGCAAAGGTTCGATTGCCAACGGATGGCAAGTTCTTTGGTGCAGCCCGTCTCATCGATTTGAACAGCGATCTATGTGTCGTGGATACAGGCACTCTAGCATTGTCTTTGGAACTACGAGATGATTGATAACTTGGAGTTTATACGATTGTAGTGTTTTTTAATAATTTAAACTGTTTGCAGTATTCTCCTTAAAACAACTTATAGTTTTCATTCATAAAGCAGAGAACTCGAATGTTGATAGAATTTGAATCTTATGGATCTTTCTGATATTTCCATTGTTAGAAAGAAACTTGATTTATCAGTAATGATTCATATCCCACAGAACAATAATAAGCCAATCTTTATTCATTGTTTATAGGATTGGTTGTAAAATTACAACATCAGAGACATGTATGTATTGCCTCTAAGAAGATGATAAAGCTCCCCATTCAAAGAGCTTCTCTTTCTGTTGGCATCTTCAGAACCATACCCTCACCATCTGCATAATACAGAAAATATATAAGGCAGCACATTAGTTCTTATCATATATCCATTACTTATCTCATGTTGATCTTGCAATTATGCCTCCTTCAAGATATTAAAAGGATGGTTTACATTCTATGATTACTTACCTAGTGGCGTGTATTCCGGCAAACTTACGTACTTGGGACATGATTTTCTCGATGTCAATTCTTTTGAACCAACACAGTCCCTGAGCTGTAGTCATGAAAAACAGTCAGAAACTGGTGCTATTCTCACAGTCTAACAAAATGTTTTAATTTTGAACCAGGAAAAGCTAAGATGAAAGAGATGTCGGACACTGACCTTAAAATCTTTATAGAAGCATATACGTATTTCGTCGATTGCATCTTTTTTGCATTGCACTTCAGGGGTGATATGATATTCATTCTGAATGGCAGTTACGATACCTCCCAGAGGATACTTTTCGCTGTTGGAAGCAACATAGCCAGCTTTATAAAGGACATCCTATTCAATATTTACAGATGCAGAGATTTTAAACTGGCATTAAGAACTTATCCCATAGAGAAAAAAATGTACAAAAATTCTTCAGCAAAATGATAAACTGACAGAGCAGAGGATATATCAGATGTATGATCATTTACATTTATAAAAACTCCATTGCACAAGTATGAAAGCAAACATGAACTAACTCATGGAAATCTTGTGTATACCCAACTTTTTTATTTAACTAGTCCACTCAGCATTCAAATCACAGCATAAACGTAACTCTGAGAACACTTACCGTGAGATTATACTTCAAGTAGAGATTAAGAGTGGCAAGGAAGTAATTATACTCATCATGAAAAACAGGAGAAGAACAAGTCCCATGTTTCTCTGAAGATAAGAAAGATTATCAGCACAACCGTTAGAGAAGAACCTATGTTATCGAATTAGCATAACTAAACCAGAACGTATAGTTGCTAACTAACACACGTTGAGCAAAAGGTTCTGCGATCAAGCATGGAGCTCTCTAAGAATCAAACTCTATATCATTACTATAGAGTAAAACATTCAGTAAAAAGAAGTAAAAATTGAAGATAATTACCCCACTGCCAGCGTGTATTGCAAAGAGATACATGACAACCAACAAAGGAAACTCAGTTAGTTTTGGTGAAGACTAAAAAGTCAAGGTGATGGGAGATGGAATCATGGAAACACCAATCCACTATGAAAAGTTATATATAATAGAAGTGAAAAAACAATCACCTCATGGCCCCAGAATGAACCTTTTCCACCATGACATGTAGATGGAGAACCACAACTAAGACTAGGCCAGTACTTGTCAAGGCCATCCATCAACGTTGAGATCTGCAAATTTTTATTCTCCTTTTAGAAACTTTATTATTAAGATATAAAGACATGATTTTGTATACCATCCATCAGTATATATAACTTAACAAGTAACAAATTATGAATGTTTTACCTCTTTCTCATTAAAGTCAGATCGATAACAACAAGAAGGCCATGAACCGTCGTTGTAGTCAGGCCATAACCCATCTACAAGATCAAGATTGCATAGTTTCAAACTCAAACACACACATTATGATTCCTGAAAACTGAAACTAAAGATTGAAAGAGTTTTTGACTTACGGATGGTGAACTGAGTTGGAGCATTAGAGCTGGAAAAGAAAAAAGTTAGAAACTTAATCAAGATTGATCCAATCTAATCTCTGTTTTGATTCCAACATCTTATGAATTAAGTCGTTCAGATCCTTCAGCTACACGAAAAGACATTGATCGAGATAACAACAATTTGAATCTGAGATTGAAGATCGAGGGAAACTTACCCTCTGCAGCAAGCGTTTTTGGAGCAGCAATGGCGAGTTCCGCGGCAGTAGGTTCCAGGCCATTGAAGAGAGAGAGCGAAATAATCGAACTCCCTCTGAGATCTGTTGACTTCGATGACGTCCGCGGCAAATGCTCCGGCGAGAAACGCAACGAGAAGGAAGAGAAGACATGTACGCGACGCCATTGACTCTAAATTGGATGCAAAACCGTATTTTAGTTAGCTCCGGTTCAGATTGATTGGGTCACTGTATCTTTATGTGGAGGGAAATCAAGGGTATTTTAGTCTTTTCCTTTCAACGAATATTCCTCTTCGCCTAGATTCGGATAAAATGGGATCTTTGAGAAAATTTTAAAATCAACAAGAGTCTGTCGTAACAACACAACTGTTGTTGCTTCTAATTTCGAAAGACCTGTCCTGTTTCCCTTATCTGAATGGTACATTGCTAGTTTAGTGCGACCATTCCTAGCCCATCACTAGCTACAAATAATGTTCTACATCAAAGAAACATGAAACCATACTCAGATCGAAGAAAAAGCTTTCATAATGAATGATACTCAAAAGTTTCTCAGATACATCATACATGAGAAAGGTTTTTTTTATAAGTTACAAAAAAAAATAAGATAGAAGAAACAAAACACCAAATGACCCTAAGAAGATATACAGTGTTTTGATTGATGCTTATTCAAAAGCCAAATAAGAATTAACGGAAGAGCTGAGAAAGATAAAAGACTCAAAAAAAAAAAAAAAACAAAGGTTGCACATAACAATAATAATATCACATTTTTTCACATCACTATCTCTGGCTTCAAGATGTTTGTTTTGATCTCCTTGTGTGGCAACACAACTCCTCCGTTGCTATAGATCTCATCGCTCACATGTACATCTTCCCCGAGGATCGTCATGTTCTCAATCCTGGCCCATTGCCCAACCGTCGAGTGCCACCCGATGATACTGCTCGAGATACATGCGTGCTTCTTGATGCGCACCCCACGCATCACTGTGCAGCGCGAGAGTCTAACTCCTGACTCTACAATGCAGCCTGGGCCAATGGCAACGTCTGGTCCAATCAAACATCCTTCCCCAATCTTAGCGGTTTCGTCAACAAGAACGTTCCCAACAATGTGTGAACCACTGGTTAATTTGGCAGGGGATTTCTTTCTCAGAGAGTCTAAGTAGAGTCTCAAACCCGTTATGTAGTCACGGGGTTGCCCAATGTCCATCCAGAACCCTGGTAGCACCATCGCATAGAGCCCTTGAGCTGCTGCAATCTTAGGGAAAGTCTCTTTTTCGATCGAAGTTGGTCTTAGCTCAATCTTATCAAGAACTGATGGGTTCAGAAGATAAATCCCAGCATTGATCTTGTTACCTACATACAGTTTTGGCTTTTCCACAAACTTCTCAACTCTTCCTGTACTCTCTTCCATAACAACCACTCCATATTTTGACGGTTCATCCACCTATAACCAATTTAAGCTGGTCAACATTACACGAATTGAATAGCATACTTATCCTGTAAGAGGAGATTATTAAGGTTCGATAATCTCACCTTGGTCACCATAATGGAGGCTTCCCCGCCATGAGTTTTGTGAAACTCAAGCATTTCCTTAAGTGGGTACTCACTAATCACATCACTGTTAAGCACAAAGAAGGGCTCTCCAGATCCGTCAACCAATTTGTCTCTAGCTAGAGCCAAAGGACCAGCCGTACCTAGTGGCTCGGTCTCCTGAGAGCAAGTAATCTTGATTTCTAGCTTCGCTTCAAAGTCTTTCAAGAAGTTCAGCATCACCTGTCGAAACAGAGCAAATAGTAAATACAAACATGTAAACAGAAAATAGCTGCAAAGAAAAGTTAGGAGACAGTGTTTTTACCTCAGGCTGGTAATTGATGGCCAAAACCACTTCATCAACTCCAACTGCCTTAAGAGCCTCTATCTACACAAGAATACAAGCCTCGGTTAAAACAAGAGAGTCATGAGAGCATATAACTTGGAAAAAGGACAAGAAGCTAAATATATATATCTGACTATTTTGTTCCTAGATATAATAAGATAAACCAGGTATGAACTTGAGTATTAATAATACAAATAAACACCATAAAACCCTGCAACAGCAAATATTTAAATCTAGCTTACCTGATGAAGGATCATGGGTTTATTAGCAAAATCAACAAGGGGCTTTGGGAAACTGAGAGTCAATGGCCTCAACCGAGTGCCGAAACCTCCAACAAGAATGAGTGCCTTCATCTTGAATCCTTGATTGTCGTAACTTCTTTTTCCTGCAAATGCCAACGTCAGATCTTAACAATTAACAAAGACAAAGTCTATTACGAAAATGGTAAATTTAGAGACCTGGTGAAGAAAACATGGTAGAAACAGAACATCCACAAAAACAATAAGCTATACAGCATTCAGATCTGATCAAAGCAGATGTAATCAGACACAAAAATAACAAGCTATACAGCAATTCAAAGAGAAATGATAATTCAATTCAGATCCACAACTCAATAAATCATAAGGTTACAAAAACACTACATCAGATAACCCAACACACCAAAAAAAAAGTGTTCTTTCCAAAATTCCGATGCTGATCAGACAACAACAGCTCAATAAAAATGTCGGATCACACAATAAATCAATGACCTTAATAAAAATTACAGCTTAAACCCAGATCGAACAAAACAAAATTCATCATTTCAAGATAAAACATAGTGGATAGAACATTATATCATCGAACCAAAACACAGAGAATTGACGAAATCGAGTACAAATCTCGAGAAAATCGAAATGAAACGAAAAAACCGACAGAATTCAAAACGAAGGGACATGCATCACACACCCAAAAGAAGTTGCAGGGCATTTTACCTTAGGGGAAGAGATCTCACCAGATCAGAGATCTGAGATTTAGGGGGAAATGGCTGTAAAGAAAATGGAAGAGATCAGCCTGAACGTAGCGTCAGGCTGAGCTGTGTGATGAAGAAAGAGCGGTCGTTGGCAACAAATGAAAGGCAACTTCTTTACAAAGCTGACCCCTTTCGTTTTTATATATACCATTGATAAAAAGAGAAACCAAAGAGTGCGTATTTACCAAAATAAAAATAAAAACTTTAATATGTAGAACCCAACCTTTGATTGTATTGTTTTGCGTGTTGAAGTTTTGACTTTTCGTTTTTTTTTGTTGAAGGAAGTAAATTTAATTAAAGGTCCGCGGAGACGCTTACACTCCAATTAAGGGTGTTCTTGACAAATTTAATACGAATAATAAATATGACAGAAAATTTAATTTTTGCAATTATAAATGCAACCAAGAAAATAAACAATGATACATTTTTTTATTTGTAAATGACTTGTTTCTGAGGGAGAAAAAATCTTTATTATGAAATTTTAAAGGGAGGAATAAAAAATAACTTATGAACATTCTTGGTCAGGTGTAGTAGTAATTAAGTAGTGTGATCACTCAGATGGACAACATTGATAGGATTTATATAGAAGTAGTGTTGACCAGCCGATATACATAAGTTCACATGCCGAAGTGGGATAAAGAGAGACATATGAATCCACATATGTAAGACGAATGAGACAATATTACATTAATGAGCACAATGGCTTAGAGTATATAGCTCGCGATACATGATCACTCTCATGAGCTTATTATTGAAACGAATAAATGGAGTTGAATTACGAACCCCTTTTATATGTCAAGAACCCAAACCTGAAGTTGCAAGCCATTAGACCAGTAACGTCACATCATTTAAGCTAAACTTGTGATAATATATTCCTTCTAATATGACTTTAAAATTTGATTATGAGTCATGATTTGCCGTTCTCTTCAATATATAGATATGCATGACTAAAAATTCTCTTTTAAAGTTTTAATCCAAATTCAGCATAATGATCTCATGTATATATATATTTCGTGTTACGAATATTATTATACATTTTAAATATTGATCACAATCGACCATATATATATGTATCAATAAAATATACAATTAGTTACGATCGACCATCAGTAGTTGTATCATCATTCAAAATTTTCTGTATATATGTTTCAATATTATAAAAACTTACGTTCTTTTGTCGAATTGATGATCTTGTTTTGTTAGTTAGTTTTATTTTCCACAAACTAACTTTTCGATATGTATCTGTGGGTAAAAATTGGCCTGGTGTAACATTTCTACATCAGAAGTGTCGCCATATTATGTAAAAAAAAAAAAGAGCCAAAGTTTTGGTAATCTAGAAGTCAAGTCGTCTAGACTTTTAAGAAACTTGGCTTCTAGCTAGTAATCTAGTAATCGAAGAATCTCCTAAGATTCGATTTGAGTATGGAGCAGTAGTTTAGAAAACGATTCTTATTGTAATATTGTGTAATACGTCTTTGTTATGGGGGGCCAATCTTTTGGATAAGAATCGTGGCTGAGGCTGTGAACACTAAAAAGAGCTCGAAAGAATATACCTAATCTGATCCATCACATTTTTTCACATTTTCTCAATCTTTTTGTTTTACACCCTAATTCTTTAATCCTAATTATTGTTTTGCAGATAAGTATGTTTTCACATGTTCTTCCCCACGTGACACCGACAAGCTACCTTCGTTTTCTCTTATTCTTATTACCTTTATTTCTTTCTTAAGACAGTGTGGTATTAAAATTAGGATGCTATTAAGGTATTAAATTAGGATGAAGAAAAGAAGAATAAAGAAACGCAGATTTAACGTTAAAAAAGCATATTCCATTTTGATATATACACGCCACCATCAAACGCGCCGCTAACGCAGAGACTCACACACTTGTATGCGGTGACCCCATATGCAACACACACGCTTGTATATGTAGTATCTTATATAATAAGACAAGGTTTTTTCTTAACTTTGCCTCACAACGCGACATGTGTCGCTCTATGCTTCTGACATGTGTTATTTTTATTAATTTATAATTTAACATTTAGTTATTATTTTTAATGATTTTGTGTTGTAAGTTATATGTTATATGTATGGTTTGCTTTTTAAAAAGTGTAATTGTTGCAAAAATATGTTTTTCCTAATTTTAGTTTCTAATTAAATTAAATATCATATAAGCTAAACATAAAATGGAGTTGTTATAATTTTTTATTCAAAGAAAATTGCTATGACTTTTTTTCCCTACTCCTTTAAAGATACATTTTTAAAGTTTTTTTTCCTACTCCTTTAAAGATACATTTTAAAGTTATTAATATGGGTAATAAATTATTTATAACATAATTTCTAATTTTTAAAATTTAATTTATAAGAGAAGAATTAAAGAGATTATCAAACAAAATTTATTTAATTTTCTATTATCAAACAGTTGAGAAAATAATATAATGAATTTAAATCAAAGAATAACTATCATATATATATATATATATATATGATTTGTGAATAATATGGCATGTAACTTTTTAAAATATTATATATTTGATTCACACTTTAATATAAAACAGAAAAAAACAAAGAAACCACAAAACACATTTAATCATATATATTAAACTCACACTTTAATATAAAAACTGAAATAACATAAATTTGCATTAACTATATTTTCCATTCAATTTTTTCAATACACAATCAATTATAATTGACTCCCATAATTGTTTTATGAAATTGTAACTCCCATCACTTATCTTCTTATATATACTCATTTTCTCATTATATCATTCTCTCATTCTCTCATTATATCATTATATCATTCTCTCATTCTCTCATTCTCTTCTTTATGAAATTTGTTGCTTTGTTTATTTTTGTTGTATGAGTTTTGAAAAAAAAAATATTCTTATATAAAATTTCAACTGTAGAAACTTTTAGAGACTATATGATATATTGATATACTTCTTACATTATTATAATTTATCTTTTTTTCCTTGAAAATTCCATCTCTATTTTCTATTTTTGATTATCAACATATAAGTACATTCACTCCCTCTCTTCCATTATATTCATGTATCTTTAATATTTTTTTCTATTTTTTAATGTTCTTATGTGACATAAAAATCATTGAAATAATCATTTTAAGAATTTGATATAAATATCTTTAGAAAGTATGATACAAATCTAACATATTATCTTATATTAGTTTCAATCATCGCACAACAAGAGAATTAAGTTATAAAGATCCATTTATATATATGCATTTTCTTTTTTGATTATGAAATATTTAATTAAATATTTTATTGTAACACAATTTCCAAAATAATATATTATTACCTCTTTCTTATTCAAATAATTCTTAACTCACACTTTAATATAAAAACTGAAATGATATAAATTTGCATTAGCTATATTTTTCTACTCAATTTTATTCAACACACAATAAATTAGAATTAGCTCGCAGAATCAAGAATATACTTATATTATACTTATATTTTCATACTTATGAATCAAGAAAATTTGATACAACACATATGTAATATAACAGTTTTGATTGCTATATAAATAAAAATTTCGATTTAAAACATTTATCAAATAACTTTTTCTTATTTT
>NW_006238920.1:11549803-11650461 GCF_000375325.1 Capsella rubella | reverse complement strand
TTATATTTAATTTAATCCATTAATTAAATTATGATATATCAATTATGATAATTATGATAATTAATAACATATTAATTACACAATAATATCACACCCCACTCTACACTCTTAGTAACTTAACCTAATTTGCTAAAATAAATAATAATTTTAATATTCATAATAATACAAATACCTACCCGAGTTATTTTCCTAAAGAGACCGAACATATAGTTAGTATTGTTGTCGTGTACATATAATAGATAGATATCGTCATGTATATTTTTTAATAATTTCTTTTTGTATTTACATTTTCTTTAAAATTTTATAATTTGATTAGATTTTCTTTCTATTTGGTAATTTATATTTATAAATAAAATAATAATAGTAAGCAAAGTTAAAAAAAATTATTTTTATCAAATGAAAAGGGAAAAAACCTAAAAATTCGCCATCATGTACATATAATAGATAGATGTCGTTGTTTATCTTCTCTGTTAATTTTGATGTAAACATGTTATGCTATTTTAGTTTGGATTCATTTATTTAAATTTTATAGTAATGTAAATCTTCATGCATATTTGTTTTTAAAAAATTTAGTAGTAATTTTAAAACTAAACTAATGCTACATTAAAAAGTCTATATATATATATATAATATATATAATATTCTCATCTACCTCCTATGTCAGCTTCCTTTATAATCAAATAAAATATAAAAATATCAAAGTTCTTCTTCTCATGTAATCTTCTTCTGATTATTTGGCTTATGATCTCTCTTTTTATTTTTTACATAACTATAGTTTAAATGCTTTTATAATCTGAATTGAAAAATCTTTTCTAAATAAAGTTTAAAACAATATATCATAGTTTCAAATTAAATCTTTTAATTTGATATTTTGAATAGTTTAACTTGATCATTTTTAAAATTTAAGTTACTTTTAGGTTATGATAAAATATAAGGTGAGTAACAAATGCTCATAATTTTGTATTACTTTGTTTAGATCTTATTCAGTTCTATATTTTCCAAATATACTTTTCGTTTATTTTTAATGTTTACAATGTACACAAAATATGTTTTATACTAATTTTGCGATCGCATTCAATTTTGTTTGTGCGTTAGTTATTTTGTTTAAAACATAAAATTAATATTATTTTGTAATACACATAATGAATATAAACATATTATTTTGTTTTAAAATTATTTTCAAAACATATATTAACACTTATACACATATATAACTTAATATAATTTTTAATTAATATTTTATGTATAACCCACGTATCGCGTGGGCAACTTTCTAGTTAACAATATAATAAAGTTTTGTTGTTGATTTAAAGTAAAGTAATGAAAGTGTCACGAAATGAGAAGTTGTGGAAAGATACCAAAGCAATATCATCGTCATGGTTTGGTTTAGTTTAGGCAGCCCCTTAATTTCAGCTTTTGACCCACCGACGTTTTCTTTTTCCCATAGGTTCTTCTGATGATGATGATGATGAAAGCCCCCCATGTCTATATAACTATCTCGTAAGCACAACATTTATATATTACTAATTACTAATGTAACATTATAGTCAAACATGATTTCAATATATTTATTTATAGTGACTTGAACTTATTTTCCATTTATGTATATTTATGTATTTCCATTTTATTACGAAAGATTGGTAAAAATTAGTCTACATAGAGAGGAAAGAGCCCTTCGTCGAGAGGTTCTTTGAATACTACTCTCTAGGAGCATCAACAGAGCCGGCTTACACCGCATTCACCACCACGACTAGTTCAACGACTACAGAACAAAATTGATAGTCGTGCTAGCTAATACATAAAGCAAGCCAGCACCAGAAACTACAAAGCCATAGAAAATAAAAAGTCTACAGTAGTTTCCATAATAGTTTTTTTTTTATTGACAAGATAAAAACTAAAACATTGCAGTTCATATAATAGTTTCCAAATTAAAAAAAAAGTCTCGCACCACATAATGTCGACACACAAAGTCACAAACCCATCCCTGGTCCTTCGATTTCTCCTATGTCCTACCCTTATTATTCTTATTACATATTCTTTCAAAGAGAAAAAAAAAACACACTGAACAAGTCACCTCCTAGACTTAATTCATGCGCAGACATTTACATGTCTGTATCTTCTTTGTCCACTCAGCTCCACAGGCGTAACAGAACTCGTGTTTGCATCTGTGAGTAACAACAAGACAAAAATCAAATCAAATATTTCGCTAAAAATACAACTACAAAACAATATGAAGTAAAAACTGCAAATAGCTAGTGAACCTGCAGATCATATAGTTGCAACCATAAGCTCGTTCGATGATAGTGCTACACACTCTGCATTTCTTCAATCCCTCACTCTCAGCCACAGACTCAAACTTTGCATGATCAGATGTTAGATAAGCCTGTGTCTTTCGAAATTCATCACATGTCATGTTATCGTGCCAATCAAAGTTGCAGTTTATGCAGAACAACGTGCCACACACCATGCACTTTCTGGCTCCCAACTGCACGGCACCGAGAAAGGATTCTTCTGTGTGTTTAAGGAGTTTTTGTTTCGCCATCAAAGCGGAACATGTGGGGTTCGGACAATAGACTCTGTCTGCAATGTCGATCTCGCTCTCAATCTTGCGCTGGTCAATCAGACGGAGTTGTTCAGGATCCAGAATACCTCCGCATGCCTCTCTCTTGATCTCTGAGTTGCAATCTTCCATTGGGCAAACTGCTGTTTTCCCACGTACTAATGTATTTCTGAGGACTTCCTTCATGCAGACGTTGCAGAAAAGGTGGAAGCATCCAGATACCTGGAACATCATATCAGACTCAAAGTCTCCATAGCATATTGGACAAGTCTCTTCACGCGGTTTGATCTGGGAATTAGAAATAGCAGCTCCTGTTAGAGTTGCAAGATAGCAAAAAGTTGCAAGATAGAGTAACTTGTTGAGAAAGAAAGAAAGAAAGAAAGAAAAGACAAGATTATTCAGGATACGATTAAGTTGATGATGATTGATGAGTAAAAGGATTTATATATAAATAGTACCTGACAGTTTCCATCGCTTATCATCTTACTCTCGGTGTGACCTTCACACTCCAAACTAATAAGAAAGAAAAAAGTATGTAGTCGAGACTATATATATCGGGCAAAACATTGAACAAGTTTATATGAATTGAATGGATCGATACATGTTCTGAAGTCTTTCGTGATTATGTTGTCTTTCGTGATTATGTTGTCCATCATAACTTAGATCTTCGATGGAAAAAATTGAAGCTAATGAAAACTCAAGTGAACCTCTCGAAAACACACAATTGAAGTCATCGATGCGTGATTGATGGACAATAATTAGTCCGAAATTCTCTATAAATTCAGCTCTAAACTTGGAAATATGGTTCTTCTCCTTCTCCAGCACCCACATATTCCAGAAAATCTCTCTATCACTTATTTTCCATTAAAACACTCTCTGATCTTGTTTTTTGCTTTTCGTTTTCCTCTTTAATCATCCATTTAACCAATTATTTTTTGGATATTAGCTTCCATTAAATGCTTTCTGTCGCCGTCAGAAACATATCCCACACAAATTGCTCTCTTTTTGACTAAGGGTAATTTCGTCCATTTGCCTATAACCTTTACATTCTATGTGGCACTCCTTAAAAGCCCTAGAAGAAACTGGCACTTTCAATTATTTTGAGCCAAAAACTGGCGTTGTGGATAATAATCTCGTTGTGACCTTCACACTCCAAACTAACAAGAAAGAAAAAAGTATATAGTCTTGACTATAGATATCGGGCAAAACATTGAACAAGTTTATATGAATTGAATGGATCGATACCTGTTCTGAAGTCTTTCGTGATTATTAAGGTCATCCAAACACATCGACTTAATCAGAGTATTAGGCATTTTTAGAGATTTGGATCGATCGATGAGATTGATGCAGAATCTCCCTCCTCTCTCAAACACGATTAGGGCTAGATGTATGGATAGTTAAGTTTTTTTTTTCCCCACTGTTTATGGTCTTTTTATATTATGAAAATCAGAAAAGGAAAAGGAAAAGGAAAAGGAAAATTTCAGAAAGTCGGGTTTTTAAAAGGAAAGAAAAAGATTAGTATTGTAAAAAAAAAAACATGATATAAAACAGAATACAGTATAACTCAAATCTAAATTGAATTTAATATAGGCATCTGTGCAATTATATATCTGGTGAACCAAATTCTTTATTCATCAATTGGTGAGCATGCATGCATATCAAATCTTGTAAGACTATTTTAGAGATATGATGCCTTCTACCTGTGCAACGGCTCCCATATACACCTTCAAACGTACATGTGTGATTTGTGTTTTCGAGATTCATATTTTTTTTACCTGTAATTTAATATATAATTAGTCTTACCCTAAATGGATACATTTCTATTAATTTTAGTATGAGATTCTAATAACCACATGTTACAAAATTATGTGTTTTGACTGGTAAGCGATGATTTGTATATATATCTATTGAAATTCATATTTGTATATATGTCCTATAATATAGCAAAACAAATGACTCTGAATATAGCAAAACAAATCATCCTCTAATCTTGTTCAGGTAACATGATATCAGAATAGTGAAAATGGTGATTTCTGTTCTTCTTCTCCATCTTCTCCTTCTTCACCTTGGCCTTCCTCTTCTCCTCCTTGTCCTTTTTCATCTCCTCCTTGTCTTTTTTCTTCTCCTCCTTGTCCTCCTTCCTTTCCTTCTCCTCCTCCTCCTTTCTTTCCTTCTCCTCCTCCTCCTTTTTCTTCCGCTCCTTCTCCTTCTTCCTTTGTAGCTTCGTCGAGGCAGAACCTAAAGACGAAGATAAACCTGAACCTGAAGGTAAGGTATATACATATTTACATACTATATATGTAGAAGGAAGAGAAGGTTAACCTGTGTTTTTGTGGATGGAGTTAAAATGGATCCCTACGAGATAGCTCAAATAAATGACTATGTCGGGTTCTTTTTGAGACTTGGGCAAGAACTCCATGAACGGAGTAAGTTTGATTGATGTAATGAGTACTATTTTTGACTGAATACAAATCAGCAGCGGCTTTTAATGTGACTTCATCTCCCCATTCGGAGTTCTTGGACATGTTCTTGACATACTCGGAGAAGTTCATATTATTAACAAATTCTTTGTAAATCTTTGGATGAGATTTAAGCTGGTGAGGAGAAAAGAGTCATCAATCAATCAATCGTTCAATCATCATCATCACTAATACACGTAAAACACACAAAAAAAAAAAAAAAAGACAATCTGCATGCACAGCTATAGGAAAAGTTGCAAGAATATTGATTTACCTGTTTTACGATTTCTTGTCTAACAAGTTTATAAGAATCGGAGGTTTTATAAAGTTGATCAGCCAAAGCACGGAACTGAAATAGCATTGACAAAAACAAGAAAAGGGTTATTCATAAATCATAATATATACGATCAAAAGTTATATACTTTTTGGAAACATTCATTACCTGGCAATTTCCATCGCTTTTCATCTTCTTTTCGGTGTAACCTTCCCACTGCAATCTGAAAAGCCGGAAAAAAAAAACATAGATATAGCTGAGATATACAATCCGACAAACAAATTTCGAACAAGAAGAATCGATCGATACCTATGCTCAAGTATTTCACGATCACTAAGATCGTCCAAACACAGCGACGTAGTCTGAGTGTTAGGCATCTTCTAGAGCTGGGATCGATGGATGATTGATATCTTAGGGGATATATTTTACCGTACGGGTTAATTGTGATTGATTTGATGGTCCTTCTCCTTTTATATATATAGTACAAACAATAACGAGAAAAAAGGAAAATTACCGAAAAAAAAGAAAAAGTTTGGAAAATCTAAATTTTTTTAAAAATAAAGAAAAAAAGAATTCACGTTTGGTATGGTTTTATTTACCTCTTTGATGTATTCACTGTCTTCTTTTTTTTTTTTGGTCAACCAATATTCACTGTCTTCTTAAACTATCATTATCCTTACCAAAAAACAAAAAACTATCATTATCATCCCAATATCTTAAATTTGTATTTATAAATTTTGCTTACTAAGAGCATGTTCATTGGTGACACCCATTAAGGGTATCTAAAACAATTAATTATTAAGTTTTATGTAAATTTTATTTTTTAAACATTTTTAAGTGATTACCTATCCAATGGAGATATCTAGTATACGTGTCTAAAAAATAGTATTTATACATTTTTAAAACATAATACAAATCTAAATTATTCATTTTTAAAATATTTTATTCATTTTAAAAAGTATTTACACATTTTTAAAACATAATAAAAATCTTAATTATTCATTTTTAAAATATTTATTCATTAAAAAAATATTTATACATTTTTAAAACATAATACAAATCTTAATTATTCATTTTAGAAATATTTTATTCATTTAAAAAGATATTTATACATTTTTAAAACATAATACAAGTCTAGATTATTCATTTTTTTCCCAACCAATAGAAATTGTCCACGTCATCGTGTCTTAAGATGACAAATGTGTTTTATTTAGGACACAAATCTTAATTTTTAGACCAATATTTACATTAAATTTTATTATTATACACAAAGTTCCACTTTAACACACCCTATAAATCACCATGGACATGGTCTAATGCGTATTATTAATTTATTCTTATTAGACACGTACGTGTTCTCTACAAAATTACGACTTCATTATGGGAAAAGAGTCAATTCAAAGCTTTTCCTATAAACAAACACGCAAACAACTCCAAAACTGAAGTGAAGAGAATTCAAAGACAAAAGACAAGGCACTTACTGAAAAGTCAAGAGATGTCTATTGCCTAAAGCTAGCTTTACACTATTGTTGACAATTATTCATTACGATAAACAAAAGGTTTTAGCAAAACAATCTTGCTGTTATGCTTTGCTTCCACATCAGTAAAGTAGCATCAGAGTTCATATGAAACGGTCAAAATAAGGCACGAGGAAAGCTTACTACTAGCATTTGGTTTGATCCTACCTATGTCCTCCTCCTCACTTGCCTCATATTTGTAGTGTCACACCCTAATACACTGCTCGCACTTCTTTTCTTGTTCGATTGTCCACTCGTCGAGCTCTTGTCTGCTGCTGCAACAGTGCTCAGCAACTCAGATAACAACGTGGGACAGCTTTGTTTCAAGTGCTTGAACCCCTCAGACTTCATTACAGCTGCACAAAACAACATCATTTACTTTTTAGTTTTCCTGGATTATCTTCATCGATAATATCATCCAACTAATAACACTCTGTTACACACAGACAAAAGTCCACCATGTTTGAAAATAACATAACATTCACCAGTTTTAATTTTAGATAGAGAAAGAAAGAACTACATATTTTGTTGAAGTTCTGAAAACGATTGTACAACTTTAGGTGTGAATAGCAGCATTTACGTGCGACCAGGGCATGTATAATCTCTATCTTCCAGAATGCAAAATTACCCGTTGGCTGAGCATTGTTAACTTAAAACTAGATTGTCAAAAAAAGAATCAAAATATCTCTATATATCGCACCTAGTTGAGGATGATAAACCTCAAGCCGTCTAATCAAGCATCGAGTCTCCTATATACAAATCGAACATAAGAACAAGAAAGTTAAATAAGTATACTAGCAGGATAAGCTATAGGTAATATAATACTAGCAGGATTAGCTATAGGTATCACACACAAAAGAAGAATTAAATCACAAAACTTCCACCAAAAATACACCCAAAAAATCTTTAATGGATCATTATTGCAACAAGCACCAAATGCATTATATAAACCGGATCATACAAAAACGGCAAATGATCATTAAAACAAGGTTTAATAAATTTGTTCTGTCAACTACAATTGCTATTGTTTTCTAATTTCAGGTATAGCTCAAGTTGTAAGTGGATGAGAAATTCTCCATGGTAGCACAGCACCTTTATACATATTCTACCGCATTAATAGTAAAACCAATTCAATGCAGGACCTATATATTGTACTATCTCATCACATGATAATACTGTTGCAACTAAAGTAAGAAAAAACATGTATATACATGACAAATACGCTGAGAGAGTCTATATACGCATATAAAAGTTCAGACTGGAAAAACCTGAAAATATATGCAACACGTACCTCCCAAGTTGGCTGGAGATGCAACAAACTTTAAGCAGAATGCTTTGAGCTGTAAGAATTGGTGCTGTTCAGCCAGCGCAAGTGTTGTTGCCACATTATCAACGTCGAGTTCTTCGCATAGCAGAACTTCACATAATATCTTTAACCTTGCAAGGTCATAGAGGTCAGCAGCTGCCAAGAGATGTTGTATCATGTTTGTGAACGAACTGGCAGAAGTTGACCCAGTAATTTCATGCACATCAGGAAGTACATCAGTGTAGATGAAGCTAAGCATAGCCTGTAAAATTTCAGGACCCTGAGTCAGCAGAATTGTAGTTGCATGTACAACCAACAATTAACTATGTCATACTGAACTAAAATTACTTTGAAGATAGAAGGTTCGATGTCGTCTATCACAATTCTATCCACATTGTTATTCCCAATTGGTCCAAAAAATTGAGCTCTAAAAACAGGGGAACGTGCCGCGAGAATCAGTTTGTGAGCTTTGTATGTTTCATCTCCGACTTGGAAAGATATGTCACAACCAACTTCAGAATCTAACAAGTCTTTCAATCCCTGACCCATATTCGACAAGGGTAGCACAATGCCATACTGTTTTGGACCCTCAAGTCGGGCTCTAACAACGCCAACAGTACAATGGACGACAAGGCAATCATCCTTTAAGTAGTCAGAGGTTTCTAAAGCTGATCGTCTGAAAAAGCGTTTGTAACCCCTGAAATTCGAGATGATAAGTCATGCTAGAGAAAACACCAAGTTCCAGAAGGAAATATCATTGTAGAGTAAATATGTGATGATGAGTCAAGAGTAAAAACATAGTTTCAGGGTAATGACTCAATGTAAGAACTCAACAGATGATGCAAGAGCTTCACAAATCAAATAAGGAATCCTGAAACTTCAAATGCGCACAACTTAAAACTTTAAGCATTTCAAGTCTCACTAGGCAATCGTAAGGTGTCATCACGCTAAGAAAAATCAAACGTATAACTATTCAAGGGTAATCATAAAGCTCAACAAACAGACAATACTCTAGCAGAACATCTCAAGCCATACTTAAAAGAAAGAGAAAGAGAAAGAACAATATGAACCATACAATAAAAAAATTTGTGCTTTACACAATTTTGGCCATAAGCAAACAAGAGCACAAACACAATGATAAAGTTCCTTAATTGCATCTGACAAAAGTACTAGCAGCTAATTTCCACTGGAAACTCTTCTTCAAAGTAAAATATCGACATGCAATTCAAGCAGAAGACAATAAAACGAAACAACGCTACCAAATGTGATTCTATCACATTCCAACGCTATAATACGGGATCCCTTCGCAACAGAGTGTATGAAAAGAAAGGCGTGAAATGGAAAGGAAAAGAAAATCAGGAAGCAGAGAAATATTACCACATGCTTCCTTTATACTTGAGCGTATAAGGTCCACCTTCAAGCGCGCGATCAAAGTGACTATGGACCTTATGCTTCCCTTTCCCACTCTGATCAATCAGAGTAAGATTAAACAAAGCCCTGATATCATTAGAATCACTCGCTAAAGCGATGAACAAAGAGATATAAGAAGACTGGTCCTCAGGGTTCTTGCCGTCGGGATAGAAGTAAATCGCCCAATCGTATCCACCGACGGAGAAGACATCGCTCTGAATAAACTTCCCGGGGCTCATGCCTTTGGCCAGAGAGTAACCTTTGATCGTAAACTGGTGCGAACCATTCACCGTCTCGATGAAAGAGGTGGACACGGAATCAGGAATCAGCTGCTCTATACCACCTCCGACGGTGCTCATGATTCGCCCTTCTCCGCTTACGAGAAATTTTCCGATTTGGGAAATGTGAACTTCATAAACTCGAAACTGGATTAACCTAGAAGACTACGAGAGAGAGAGAGAGAGAGAGAGATGTAGCTTTGCGAAATAATGTGAATTTGGGGGAAACTGTGTTGGCCTTTATTTTTATTTTATTCATTTTAAAAATGATATAAAATGGACTTCTCGCCTTCTGTGGAGAATTTATAAAAAGGAACTTCAAGTTGAACAAATAGGAGATTAGAGAGTTCAATCCTGTCTTTAACTCTTTTCACAAAAACACCAGATTGCATGCAAACTCATTTTGAAATTTGTTTTCCGTTTCCAAAACGTTTCGAAAAAGAAACTTTCGAAAATACGGAAAACAATTTTTAATTTTTAAAATTTAAAAATACGTTAGAAACTCACATTTCTATTTTAGATCGACGAAGTTTTACATTTTTAATTTAGAACTCGATTAACAAATATTTTGATTTATAATAGGTAAGTAGTTACTTTTATACTCTAAAAATCTGATTAATTTAATTTAAATACACATATATAAAACAATATATATGATGTATAAAAAACACAAATTTATCGATTTGAGTGTTTTTTTTTTGGTGAAAATGGATTTGAGTGTTTTAGTTCAACTATTTAGTATTTATATTTTAGATTTACATGTTGTTTCAAACATTTTTTCTCTAAGATGGTTTTGATGCTTAGCACTTTTTAGAATATATAAGATTAACGTTTCCAATATCCATATCTTAATTTCATAAAAAATCGTTTCTCGTTTCTAAAACGTTTTGTTTTCGCGTATATGTTTCAGTTTCTATGCAACATAGTACAGACATGCTATTGAATAATTTCTATTTACAATATTCAAAATTTAATGATTAGAAATTTATTTTAAAATAAATGATTAGAAAGTTATTATTTTCATATAAATGATAACTATTCTTTTACCAATGTTGGTAAAAAGGTTTTAAAGTTTTATGTCATTTTTGAAAAAAAAATCAAGTTAAAACCAATTATGTTTTTTTTTTTTTTATAAATCCAATTAACCTAACAAAGAAACAAAACTGCCAACTAATAAAAGACACTTTAGCGTACAAAATTTTATGCAATTTGTGAACTTATAACTGAATCTGAAAGAAAAAGAAAAAAAAAAAACTGAATCTGAAATCTGCAAATTCTTTTGCAAATGTAGATTTACCGAACGCCAGAAAAATCCAAAAACCAACTCTTTTTGCCAGGAAATGAATTAATAACTGGAGGATCTTTACTAGCGAGCTAGCTCTCCTCTCTCACACAACACTGCTGTGCAGATCCAGAGATCGCTGATCCTTCACGCGCAAGCTAATGAAGCCTCTCACTAATGGCGATCTGCTCAAATCCCCCACTCTGGTCAAGATCTCCGCCTTAGTTCTCGTCACCGTCGCTTTCTTCTACTTAGGCAGGCACTGGTCCGACGATGGCTACCAACAGCTCGTCTTCTTCTCCTCTTCCACCTCCGGCAGCTCGATCCCGGAGGTCTCCGTCTCTCCGAATAGTAACAGAGTCTTCAATTTATCAGAGATAATTCCTGCTAACCATACCGATAATCGAATCCCAGCCACAGCACAGCCGCCTCCGTCGGTGGTGGATGAGACCGAGAAGGTTGAGGTGGAAGCTACTCCACCTCCTCCTCCTCCACCTTCTCCGCCACCTCCTTCTCCTCCTCCTCCGCCTGGTCCGGTTAAGAGCTTCGGGATAGTAGATGCTAACGGTATGATGTCTGACGATTTTGAGGTGGGTGAGGTTGAGAGCGATGCTGTGGAAGATTGGGGGAATCAGACGGAGATCGTTGAAACGAAAAGAGAGGGCGATTCTAAAGCTAGAGTTAGAATTAAGAAATTTGGGATGTGTCCTGAGAGGATGAGAGAGTATATACCTTGTTTGGATAATACTGATGCTATAAAGAAGCTCAAATCCACAGAGCGAGGTGAGAGATTCGAGCGTCACTGCCCTGAGAAAGGTAAAGGCTTGAACTGCTTGATTCCGCCTCCTAAAGGTTACCGCCAGCCGGTTCCATGGCCTAAAAGCCGTGACGAGGTACTCCTTTGTTTCCAATCTCTTGTTGAGTTTATGGGCTACTAAAGTTCCAATAGAAGTATTGCATTTTGGTTGGCAAATTCTGATAACATGTCCTGGGATTAGCTTAACTAGTATTTGGAATTTACTTATGGATAGGTGTGGTTTAGCAATGTTCCCCATACTCGGCTTGTTGAAGACAAAGGCGGTCAGAACTGGATTTCACGAGACAAGAACAAGTTCAAGTTTCCTGGAGGTGGTACACAGTTTATTCATGGGGCTGACCAGTACTTGGACCAGATGTCTAAGGTTGCTCATTTTCCACGTCGTAATTCTTGCTTAGCGTCACCTATCTATTTATCTTTTCATCTGATGTTGAGCTCTGGACTTGGTCTCTGCAGATGGTTTCTGATATCACGTTTGGGAAGCATATTAGGGTTGCTATGGATGTTGGTTGTGGTGTGGCGAGTTTTGGCGCTTATCTATTGACACGTGATGTCTTGACAATGTCTGTTGCACCAAAAGATGTCCACGAGAATCAAATTCAATTTGCTCTTGAGCGTGGTGTGCCTGCTATGGCCGCAGCATTTGCGACGAGGCGTTTGTTATATCCAAGCCAAGCTTTTGATCTTATTCATTGTTCAAGATGTAGAATTAATTGGACTCGTGATGGTAAGGTTCTCTTGTGTGCTTGATTATTCACATCAGAAAAATATTAAATTTGTACCTTTTGTAGTTTTTACTCCTTATTTGAAACTATGTCTTAGATTCTTTTAGATTTACGTATAGAAAAACATCTCATTCTGCTGTTTTTTTTTGTGTCAAAAAGATGGAATTTTGCTCCTTGAGATCAATAGAATGATGCGCGCTGGAGGATATTTTGCGTGGGCTGCACAGCCTGTTTATAAGCATGAACCTGCTCTGGAAGAACAATGGACAGGTACCATCTTTTATCTGCTTTGAGTAGGCCTGTTCAGGATAAGAAGATTCTCTGTTCTTTATAAATTTTTTGGAATTAGTGATCATGGTACGTAGCTTTAGTAGCGACATGAAGAATATGGAAAGTCGGAGTGACATATTGTGATATTGTCTCTGTGGGTATAGGGAAAGTTTTTTGTTTGTATTTGCTACTTTGATTCAGCTAATATGTCTACTCCTTTAATCTCGCATTTTATTTTCCAGAGATGTTGAATCTTACTACTAGCCTTTGCTGGAAACTGGTAAAGAAGGAAGGATACGTTGCAATCTGGCAGAAGCCTTTCAACAACGATTGTTATTTAGGTCGTGATGCTGGAACCAAACCTCCTCTTTGTGATGAATCTGATGACCCCGACAATGTTTGGTACAGCTGCTAAACTTTCTGTCTTTCTTTCTTTGTGATGCAAGGACATATCTTGCTACCTGCATGTGGAAGCATGAATAAAAGCTACATGTTCTTTATGCTGCGAGAGTTGCTAAACTTCATGTTTTTTCAAGTTATTTTGTTTGATCACATCTAGCCTGTCTATTAACTTGGTTTGTGACAGTGTGTGCCAAAAATCTCATGTTGTTTTGTTCTTGTTTTAGGTACACAAATCTGAAACCTTGCATAAGTCGCATACCTGAGAGTGGATATGGAGGAAATGTCCCCTTATGGCCTGCCCGTCTGCATACTCCACCTGATAGACTGCAGACAATAAAATTTGATTCCTACATTGCTAGGAAAGAACTGTTCAAGGCAGAGTCAAAGTTCTGGAACGAAATTATTGGGGGATATGTTCGCGCCTTAAAATGGAAAAGGATGAAACTAAGAAACGTTTTGGACATGAGAGCAGGCTTTGGCGGGTATGAAATACTACTTTTTTGTTATTACTCTCTATGATGGTAATAATGCCTCAGTATCTTAGCTTATCTCTGTTAACTTAATTTCTTTGGCTTTAACAGATTTGCAGCTGCACTAAATGATCATAAACTCGATTGCTGGGTTCTAAGTGTGGTTCCTGTCAGTGGGCCTAACACATTGCCTGTCATTTATGATCGTGGATTATTAGGAGTGATGCACGATTGGTACTGCTCTCCCCCTTACATTTTATCATAAAAAGCATAGAGTAACGAAACCTGATCTTTAGAATATAGAATCCTTCAAAGCGTTCTGTGACTCTTCTTGTTCTTTTCCTGCTCATGTTACATCTGCTATTTGTCCTTAGCTAGACTAAGATTTAGATTCTAGCTCAGGATGTTTTAATAAGTCTTGCATTCACCACAGGTGTGAACCATTTGATACATACCCAAGGACATATGACTTCTTACATGCTTCAGGACTCTTCTCAATCGAGAGAAAAAGGTAAGCGTTTTTTGTAACTCAATTTCAAAGTGATTTATAACTGACTAATGTGGTGGGCTGGTGCCTATATTGGAGCTTAATAATTTGTTGTTGTCTTAATAATGGTTAACAACGCATCAGATGCGATATGTCAACCATATTGTTAGAGATGGACCGGATATTAAGACCGGGTGGAAGAGCATACATTAGGGATTCAATTGATGTTATGGATGAAATTCAAGAAATCACAAAGGCTATGGGTTGGCATACTTCTCTTCGTGACACATCAGAGGGTCCTCACGCAAGTTACAGGATTCTAACATGCGAGAAGCGTCTCCTACGAGCTTGATACTAGACAAGTTACTGCACTTAGTCAACACAATATATTGTTCGGTAGTCGTTATTGCTTTTTTTTCTTCTCATTATGTAACTGTAAATTTGATTGTGGTGTTTTTACTGAGTAAAGTTTTACCTAATCCTCGAAATTTATTAATAACATTTTGCAATTGCAAATCTGTTGATTGTAACAAAAGGATTCATAGAAAAAAATCCCCAATGTCAGAATACAAAATCTTCCAACAATATGTGGAGTAGTAGTATTTAGGGACCACGTCTGCACAACTCATTTTAATGCTCATGTCTCGGTCTCCACATCTGTCCACGTTGGCTTGGAATTATTGACGCAGGTCTTGCAGAATTCACTCCATTCATATGAACTGATGGGTTACCAATGTGTCCCTGATTTTGACTTGAACCTGCAGGTGTATTTTTGAACGGTCTGTTCCCATTCTTATTTTGACTCTTCTGCTGTGTTTGAGTTTGTGTGATTACAGGCCAAGTTTGGCCCTGGACAGATGGTCGCCCCTGAAGATTCCTGGGGTTGTTCTGATACCAACTCTGTTGTGGTCGGGACTGTGTCAGTGGTGGCCAATATGGTGGATTTGGAGTATTGTAGCTCTGTGACCAATTTTGCTGCAATTGCTGGTTCCATGGCCTAGACTGACCATGCAGATTACGGACATTGTGTGTACCGTTTGCATGATGTTGATTATGGAGGCTTATAGTTCTGTACAAAGACTGTTGAATCTGTTGCCCTGTCATAACCCCAATGATGGAGTTTCTATTACAATCTGAAGCAAGGCGGCGTGATGTCATCTGAAATACTTGAGCTATTCTGTCCAAATTTCTACGACTCACACTCCTTGCAGCGTTCTGCGGCTGCTCAAAAGGATCTTCAACCTGAAACACACACCATTCACACCTTAGTCGGGAGACTCACATGGTGCCATAGAGATGACTATAACTCAGCAAGAGGGTACGAGAAAGACAGAGAAAGAGACGTACAAAGAGCGAGTACGTCTTTGGCAGCCATCTACTGTTGCTGCTTATGTTTTCCCATCTTCCAGTAAACGGGCAAACACCAAGTTCTTGGGCCTTCACGTTTATGTCTGAAAACTGATGGATACATCGACACAGCAAATCATGAGACTAATTTCTAAGAGTACTTTAATGGATGTAACACATTAAGGGAAACAAAAAGTTTAAAGCTAGAATGTATGAGAAATCAATCACCTTTGCAAAAAACGAGACCAACAGCTCTGAGAGTGAGCTTCGATTGGGTGATTTTGCTGTGTCTAATTTAAATCTCGCTATATTAGCAGCAGTAATTTGCGCTATACTTTCCTCTGCAGTTTTTCGTACACCTACAAGAGACCATCCCGACTTTTGTCTCTTTATCCCAAGAACTCATAAATTTTACATGGTTTGGCTTGAAACCTTTTCATAGTAGGTACCTGTCAGATCATCAGCCGCACTCTTCGGATATATCACTCTTAGAGGTGGCAAGATTGCAGGCACACAAGTCTGCACCAAACAACACAAGACATCGTAAGACTTCATGTTTTATAATGATGGAGTAACTGCAGAAGGCAGCGGAATATATGAATACAGAACATCTAACTTACCTGAAGATGGAAGATGACTAACAAACTGAGAGAATAAGAGTTGAAAGTCCCGTTCTTTGAATCGTTGATATTATGAGCTTTGGCCCATTCCTTCACCTATACATGGTAGAATACACAAGATATGATATGTCAAAGGATCAATTAAATCTTTTAGAAACACACAATCTGGTTTTATTTGCCCGATAACTTACTAGCAAAACCAGGTCGCGGAATCTCCCATCTATTTCACTGATCCATAACAAGAACCTGCTCTTCAAAAGTCCTTCCAGATTATCAATAGAAATGTCACAAGAAATTCTCTGGTGGCCACTCTCGACTTTCAGAATGGGAACTCGCGCATGAATAACAAATTGCAGTTTGTACCATAGACCTGTTTTTTGTCATGATAATGGAGGTGAGACAAATCGCCACATGAAAAGAATACATGAACTAGTAGAAAACTTAAATATAAGGGGAAAACCAGTGAAGCAAAGATTAAACCAACACGAAAAAAGTAGAAGCTACATGAATCACCATTCGCTCTCAGGGCTCGAAGCAAATGCCCGAGTAACTTTTGTTTCTGCTTCTTTCCAGTGAACAAGATGGAAGAACCGCTGAATAAGTCAACTGAGATATCTAAGTCTCCCCATCGTGTGAAGAGATTTGACACAAAGGATCCAAAAGGTTGAACAGTAGCACCTAACAATTCCAGAACCAGATAATGGGTTATAAGCAACTTTCTTTTTTTAAGTATCAGATGCAATCATTCGTTTACAGAACGAGAATAGTGAGAAAGACTAACGTTGAACCACTTTTACTGTTCTGCAACTAAAAATTCAGTAGAGATTACCTTACTGTAAAGCATAACTATCTCATTTTTGTTTCCAATATCATAATCACATCCATCGGGGGTATGGTTCAGGGCATTAATAGACAGTAGTAAGAAAAATGGGAGAAGCACAAAAGTGCAAGTCATCACCTCTTAAACACTCTACGGATTGTACTACACTACGCAACTGCTCAATCACTCCGATCCTCGTATCACAATCTGCTCGTGTAGGTTTAATCACTTGAAGAATTTCTTGAAGTGTAGGATCCAGGAAAGGGTTTCTCATCGTTTGGCTCTTCTACAACAATACCAAACGCACATTGCCAAGTTATGTCAAAGAAAACATTAGGAAACAATAACACAAAGACTACACAAGCTCCAATCAAAGTAAATTTTTATGATTAAACGACCGATTGTACCCAAAATCTCACTAAAACAAACGTCAAGGTCAAGGTTCCCTTTTCTCTATATCTTGCTCACTTACTACTCCCAAAGTAACAACCTTTGTCACTATAACCAAAAAAGCAAGATTCCCCATATTCTAAAGATTATACAAGACTTCAGCCACAACCAAATCAAAGTAAAATCTTGACATAAACAAGTCTATAAACCAAAACGTCATCAAGGTTCTATTTTTATGATATCTTTTGCTTACTTACTACTCCAAAGAAACAGCCTTTGGCACTAAAACCAAAAAGCAGGATTCTCCATTCCCTAAACCCAAAATAGCCCACAATGTTGCGTCATCAAAACTGTGAAAACTCTACCCAGAAACCTTATAAAAAGGATCAGTATAACGTGAGTAGTTGAGTACAGAGACCACTGGAGTTAAAGAAAGATGATTCGAAAGAGATGAAGAAACCTTTATCCCTAGAACCCAGAATCAGATAATCTAATTGCGATCTAGGGTTTTTTTTTTACCTCTTTCTCTCCCAAATCAAATTCCGTACCGAGTCACCCTAACTTGAGACTGCTCTCTCAGATGATTTTATGCGCTCGCAGCAGAGACATTGAAAAGTCTGAAGGTTTACTTTATTTTTATTCAATCTGACTAAGGAAACTTGTCTTTAATTTTTCTTATTATTGAATGATGTGACAATCTCTTTTAGCGGACCAATAAAATGAAGAGAATACAAAATATACTATAGAACCTTGTTGGAAATTTAAAATTTGGGCTAATTTGCCCAATCGCCAAAAATATAATAAAAGGGTATATACATTTTCAATGAAATATTTTGTTTTGCATTAAAAAAAAATTCTTATGTTCATTATTCGATCATGAATTATTTAAAAGGCCATCTAAAATCAGACCAGTGAATAGTATTTTAATTTACTTTCATTGGAAACATTTTTAGGCATTGCTTAATGGTAGTGCTTACTTATTTTCGAATTGATATGGTTGCATGCCATGGAAAAATATCTTCAAACAAAAAATAGTTATCTTTCTTATTTGGTTGGTTGTCCTACTCTAGACATTGTCCCATATATTAAGCATTTGCTTGAAGCAATCTTTTTAGCCTCACCACTTTTCACTTCATCTTCTAAGATCAATATTTTAGAAACACCTCATGTATAATAACCACAATTTGTTTTTATATACTTTGTGCAAGTAAAAATAAAAAATTTGTATAAACTTATATTTCTTTTCTTTTGGACACTCAAATCTATTCTTTACTTCATTTTCTTACTCAAACTTTTGTTATTAATTGTTTTTACATATACAATTAACATGAGTTTGTCCACTTCTGTGAGTGTGAGCAATCGTTTAGTTTCTTCAACATGTCTTGTGTATTCCAAAACTCATTTTAATATCATTGCATTTATGTTTGTTCTCTTTTCTTGCGCATGTATATATTATGTAGTTGATAGTGAATAGAGCCTAAAACTCAGAATTTGGTGATGCTCGTTCGTCATGAGACACCAATGGTTGAGTTAACTAAAGATTATAGAGTAACGAGGATGAATAAATAATCTGCCGAGACAATGAAAAAAATGAATAATCAGCCGAGACAAGTAAAGTTTACAATAACTTACTGTTATATTTTTACTACAGAAAACGAATGATTTTTAACTTTTGAGGGGACAATTAGCTAATGATACTATCATTTTTTGGAAAATAAAAGGCAGTTTGTAGGAACTAAAGGTCACTGAAGTAAAAATGTGCGCATCATTGTAGTTTGTATAATATAGGTACTGTGAAAAGTTAATTAGCATAAAATTGAAATCTTTTTATATTTTGCAAAAAAAAAGAAATGATTAAAACAGAATATCGACTGATGTGGTTAAGTTTTGGCAATTGAATAACGTATGACTGTTTTAAGAGTTCATATTGAAAACTTATTATGGAAAAAAAAGATATCAGTATGTCACAAACACATACATAGCCACAAGCAAGGTAAACTCTCCGGTAGATCAACTCCACAAAGTAACTTTCGTCTAGAACTTTGTTGTGTGGTGATGTTGCACTCCTTGACTCCTTGTGATCAATTCGGGTTAAAAGTGTGGTCAATCCTAATTATCTCTTCTGCCTTGGTAGAATGTTATTGTGATGTCATCCCATGCTCCCAAAACTTTATATCAACCAAGTTCATCCTTACCAAGAACTTGAACGATAAATTAAAAAACACTATGTAGGCTATATATCCTCAACACGGTTGTTTCGAGATGAACATTCCAAGGGAGTTTTTATTTTTTCAAGAACCAAACATTTCATCAAAACTTTCTTAAATCTTTCATATGCAATTTACATTAATACTGTGAGGGTAGGCCACATTTGTTAGCAATCGTTTAGGATCTTCAACGTATGTGGATTCCAAAAATCAGTATATATCATATTTTCAATGTTTGTCCTTTCTCTTCGTGTGCTTATTAGTAGTATGCACAACAACTAAATGTACAAATTGCAAGTAATTTAATCTCTCACAAAAAAAAAAAACGAAACACATATTTAGTTATCAAATAGCATAGAGTTACATGAAAATTTCACCTTCCAAGCTTTAGTTCAACACTTCATCTAGAAAATATATATAATTTCGGTAACCACTATCGTTTTGTATCTAGACCAACAATTTATGAATATATGATAAAATTAGAAAATATATAGATCCTATTAGCTAAGACAATTTCTCTCGGCCAATCAGTTTACACCGTATTTGAAAACATTACTTATCAATAAGTACTTGTCGTCGTCATTATCTAAAATTTGGAATGTTATCGTATGAAGAAGAGTGTAGAAGTATCTTGATCACATATGAATGGCTTACCTTAATCCTCCAAACTCAAAAAGAAAAGAAAAAAAAAAAAGAAGAAAAAAAAACAACAACAATGATTTTGAAAAGCATATGTGGTAATAAATAATGTTATAATCTTCACTCCAAAGCTCAAAACGAATCCAGTGGCACAGATCAGCCATTTCAAGACAACCTCATAAACATATGCCACGTGGACCAATCAAAACAGAATCCTCCTCATCACCTTCCTCGTAGCGCCACGTGGCGACTTGGCCAATCCGCATCGTGTGGCGATCAGAGGGTAAAGCCTCGAAGGCGAAGAGATAACGAATTGGCTGTTCGTTGTTGATCACTCGCTTTATAAATCTCTTAGTTTCTTGCCCACACCAACATCTCTCATTCACTGCTTCTTCTTCTTGCTCCAATCAAATTCTCTCTCTCCCTCTCTCTTCAGCTTCTTGTGTGTTGCACACTCGTCGCCGTCTTGAGATATGGCCGCCGCAGTTTCCACCGTCGGTGCCATCAACAGAGCTCCGGTACACTTCAATCTCCTCCACTAGAGTTTTTTCTTTCTTTTAAACGTGATCTTGATTACACTTATTGTATCCACTTGGGTAGCTTTGATATCTCATAGTTCAGTTCAAGAACTTGATCTCTGTTGCATCACTTTGAGATTCTCTGACAGAAGAATCTGGACTTAATCTAGAGATACTTTGATGTTTCTTTTATTCTCTACTTACTTTTACTTTGGAACTACAGATTAGATTTGTTTCAAATCCATGTAGTAAGGGGAGTACAGTAACTGAACTGAAACTGTAGAGTTTTGGAGGATTTTGTCAGAATTTGTTGTACTTTAGTTTTGTTCAAAGTTCAAAAGTAAGTTAGTAATAATACTTTGAAGGCTTGAACTATGGAACCAAAACTACAGTGTGGTTTAATCTTCAGCTTATTCCCCGGTTCGGTTTTGGTTTCTGATTGAACGCCTTTTATCTTTAGGAATAGTCTCTAAACCGGTTCTTGAACCTTTATGAACCAAACTTGAATTCAAGATTGAGTTTGACCTGTTTGTGTGTGTGTGTGTTGCAGTTGAGCTTGAACGGGTCAGGATCAGGAGCTGTATCAGCCCCAGCTTCGACCTTCTTGGGAAAGAAAGTTGTAACTGTGTCGAGATTCGCACAGACCAACAAGAAGAGCAACGGCTCATTCAAGGTGTTGGCCGTGAAAGAAGACAAACAAACCGATGGAGACAGATGGAAGGGTCTTGCCTACGACATGTCTGATGATCAACAAGATATTACCAGAGGCAAGGGTATGGTTGACTCTGTCTTCCAAGCTCCTATGGGAACCGGAACTCACCACGCTGTCCTTAGCTCACATGAGTACATTAGCCAAGGCCTTAGGCAGTGAGTTTTCATCTCTCTAGATTTCTCATTAGTTCATTACAGATAATAGCATCTTGGTTTTAAATTGTCTTTCCTTGTCGGAATATAGGTACAACCTTGACAACATGATGGATGGGTTTTACATTGCTCCAGCTTTCATGGACAAGCTTGTTGTTCACATCACCAAGAACTTCTTGAACTTGCCTAACATTAAGGTATTTATTTAGACTTTTTTTTTCATTTGGGTGCAATTTTGAGTTATTACACATTTTTTTATATCTTGAAATGCTCTGGTTTTTTTTTTTCATAGGTTCCACTTATTTTGGGTATCTGGGGAGGCAAAGGTCAAGGTAAATCCTTCCAGTGTGAGCTTGTCATGGCCAAGATGGGTATCAAGTGAGTCCAATTCCCAAAACCTGACCCATTTATCGTTTTGTTCTCATGGACAAAATCTAAAAAAAGTTTAAAAAACGTTTTGCAGCCCAATCATGATGAGTGCTGGAGAACTTGAGAGTGGAAACGCAGGAGAACCAGCCAAGCTTATCCGTCAGAGGTACCGTGAGGCAGCTGACATGATCAAGAAGGGAAAGATGTGTTGTCTATTCATCAACGATCTTGACGCTGGTGCGGGTCGTATGGGTGGTACTACTCAGTACACTGTCAACAACCAGATGGTCAACGCAACACTCATGAACATTGCTGATGCCCCAACCAACGTCCAGCTCCCAGGAATGTACAACAAGGAAGAGAACGCACGTGTCCCCATCATTGTCACTGGTAACGATTTCTCCACCCTTTACGCTCCTCTCATCCGTGACGGACGTATGGAGAAGTTCTACTGGGCACCTACCCGTGAAGACCGTATTGGTGTCTGCATTGGTATCTTCAAGACCGACAACATCAAGGACGAAGACATTGTCACCCTTGTTGATCAGTTCCCTGGTCAATCCATCGGTAAGAAACATTCTGGCTAACCCAATCTTGTATATATATATAGGAACTTGTGCAGATCCTAATTCATTATAATATGGACAGATTTCTTCGGTGCTTTGAGGGCGAGAGTGTACGATGATGAAGTGAGGAAGTTTGTTGAGGGACTTGGAGTTGAGAAGATCGGAAAGAGGCTGGTGAACTCAAGGGAAGGACCTCCCGTGTTCAAGCAACCCGAGATGACTCTTGAAAAGCTTTTGGAGTATGGAAACATGCTTGTCATGGAACAAGAGAATGTCAAGAGAGTCCAACTTGCCGACACCTACCTCAGCCAGGCTGCCTTGGGAGATGCAAACGCTGACGCCATCGACCGCGGAACTTTCTACGGTAAAGACGAGGTCTGAACTCCTTTTTTTTTTTTCTTTCTGATTTGGTTAGCCAACTGCCTGAATCAAATTGGATATGAAACTGTAAAAGAGGAGGAGTTGAAAATAGGAATTAAGGTTTCTGAAGTTAAACTTTCTTGACTTGCAGGTAAAGCTGCCCAGCAAGTAAGCCTGCCTGTTCCTGAAGGATGTACTGATCCTGAGGCTCAAAACTTTGATCCAACGGCTAGAAGTGACGATGGAACCTGTGTCTACAACTTTTGAGTATCCTCCTACTTATTGATTCGCTGTTTTACTCCTATTCTCTCTTTTGGGTCTTTTTTTTATTCCCCTTCGTGTAATTGTGGATTGGGTCTTGTCCTCTTTTCTTCTTTTTTTTTTCTATGATCATGTGCAACACATTGATAATTTAAAACTGCCTTATCATAAACTACATTTCTTCTTCCTAGCCAAGAGTTCAAAGATTTAGGATATGAACCAAATCAATTTGAAATAGACAAAACGAATGAGATAACGAAGAAAGCAAGAGCATTGACAAAAAACATGTATCAACCAAAACATTATTGACTAGTATTCTACAAAGAAGAAATCTGATAGAACTCTTCTCATGTTGCAGTGTTTGTAATCTCCATACTTTTAACTTGAGAAGTATTAGTAGATGCACATAACTTTTGTTTAGATATATAATCCAAGACGCCATGTGATCACAATTTATTATATAATGGCTCTTAAACATCCATGGCAGTTCAGGCATCATCATACATATATAAAATCAATGTTAAGATTTGAGGAAAACGAATCAGTTTCCTGTCTTTTTCAACTATAATTCACTAGAGCCTAAGGCTGAGAGCAAAAATATCAGGTTTTAGATGCAACGACCTTCACCGAGGAGAGGCTGACAATGTCGGGGCTTTTGAGTTGATCGAGTTGTTTAGTACCTAACCGAAGCAAATACTCGATGTACTGGAAATTCTTACGGTCGACCTCCTTAGAGTTGTGGCGGAATTCAGTTGAAACGATCGACTCTATTCTCTTCCTGTCTTCTGTTGGCTTTGAACGAGCTGCTCTTAGAAATCCTCTGTAGAGACTCAGGACTTGCTTTTGCATCCCGGAAAGTTTCGCAGCTCCCATTTTTTCACTCTTTAACAAAAACCAAAACCAAAACAAGCTCATTAGTTTTCATGAACTACACACTTTCAAAGCTTGATCAAAAGAAAAAAGAACTACAGTTTCAAAGCAGAGAACAAACAATTAAGCTAAAGCAGCACAGTGATAAGATAACACTGTAGCAAAAAGAAATCAAGAAACATATAGTAGCAGCTTAACAATAGAAAAAAAAGTAAGCGTGGCCATTTGCAAAAGGCATAAAACAGACAAAGAGAAGAGGTTCTTCGAGCAAAACAAACAAATGTTGGCCTCCGATTGTGATTAACGCTGTTATATAACCTGAGAGACACCAAGCAATTGTTGGAATCTGAACAAATACTACAGTGCGAAATCTAGTGAGTAAGCAAAATAGATTAAGAATGAAAGATACCGTATAATCAAAATTGTGACCAACAAGGATTTTTCAATACCATCAGTTGTTAATAACTCAAAACTCAGAGAACTACTAAATAAATATACTGGAAAAAAACTATGTAATGTTACAACATCTTATTAAACGAGACCTCCAGGCTGTTTCAGCACACCAATATTCCACAGAACTGGCCTAATTTCATTTCCCAAAATAGAATAGAATATTTTTACCCAGATTACAACTAGAGTTTACGAGAAAAATTCTCATCTACGAGTAGAAGATTTTGGAACATAGAGATGCACGACGAAAGAGAAGAGCAAGCGTACCTGTAAATTTCCCAAAATCAAAAGAACGAGAAATGGAAGAAGATACACAAACTCTGGGATCCTCATTCGGACACGGATCAATTGAATAGAGGCGAATTTACAATATTTACCTGGGCTCTACTGGGCTTCTATTTATCGACTCTAATGGGCTTTTTGTTGGAAGTTGGTTTATTGCTTAATCCTGCAAAAAGAGAAACAAACTGAGGAGTGAGAAGATGTAAGAAGAAGAAGAATCGAAAGAAAGATAAGTAGAGGTGTTGTGTCGTGAATGAGGAGGAAGAAGAAGAAAAGTCAAATGAAGTTGCTGGGCCATCAGGTGTTAAAGCCCATATATATAAATGGGTTCTAGAGTTTTTACTTTTTAGTAGTAAGTATAGGTTAAGGATAAAGCATTAGTATAAATAGTGTTGTAGTGTATTTTTATGTTGTAATGCTGTAAGAGAAGACTCATCATAAGATTAATCAGAAAGAGATCTTAATAAGCGGCTCATCAAAAACCTAAGCAAGTTAAGTAACATTGGAGACATACAAGAGCCGATCTCTCAGTGTTCTTAAGATTTTGAGAGTATGACAAACAAATCAAGAACAATAGAGAGATGAGATGAATCTGACCAACACTTTTTCATCAAATAAAATCTTCCTACATTAATTTTGATTCTATAGTACCATTAATTAATAGAATATAAACTATAAATGACCCTTAATACATTATTTAAAATTTTAAAAACACAGTTTCATTTGTAATTTTATATAATAATTTAAAAAAACCTCAACCATTTTACAAATATTAGTTAGTGGGGGTTATGGTTAGTTATTAATTCAGGGTAAAAAACAGTTTGAAGAAGAAGAAAAAAAAAAGAAACCGTTTAAATAAATAATTTTACAAACAAGGAGCAGAAAAAAAAAAAGCAAAAAAAGAGAAGAAGACAGCACACGAAATGGACGGTTGGGTATAAGCCAATTCTGTAATCTTTTTGTTTAACACAAATCCTTCATTCTCTCTCCCTCTCCTTCTTCTTCTCCTCCCTCCTCCCTCCTCTATCAGAAAACCTCAAATTTAGTCAATCAGAATCCCAGATGTTGTTATCTTCTTCTTCCTCCTGAAGATTTGATTTGATTTGGTTTCTCTCCCCCTCCCCCTTTTCAGATCCCTATTCCCATGGCTTCTGGATCTTACTGGTGTTACAGCTGTAGCCGATTCGTTTGGGTTTCCGATTCAATCTCTTGCCCTGATTGCGACGGTGGTTTCCTCGAACACATCCAGGAATCTCTGGATTTCACACCTTCCGATTCATTCCACCGTGTCACCACTACTAGTCAACATCGCAGCCCCACTCGCTTCCCTCTTCCCTCTTCTTCATCTATGCACGCTTCCACCGCCGAGAACAGTCCCACTCCCACCAGCGTGACTCGTACTCGGAGCAATCGATCTCCTAATCCGGTTATTGTTCTCCGTGGATCTGGTGGTCCTTCTGATGTCTCCGAAGGTTTAGATCGGTCTGCTTTTCAGATGTATTACGATGATGGTACTGATTCTGGTCTTAGACCTTTACCACCGAGTATGACTGAGTTTTTGCTTGGTTCTGGATTCGATCGGTTGTTAGATCAGATCTCTCAGATCGAGCTTAACACCAATCGTAACAATCGTTCTTGTGAGCATCCGCCTGCTTCTAAATCGGCCATTGAAGCTTTGCCTCTCATCGAAATCGACCCCAATCATCTCCAGTCTGATTCTCAATCTCACTGCGCTGTTTGTAAAGAGAATTTTGTTTTGAAATCGTCCGCTCGTGAGATGCCCTGTAATCACATCTATCATCCTGATTGTATCCTTCCTTGGCTTGCGATACGAAACTCTTGTCCGGTTTGCCGTCACGAGCTGCCGCCGGCAGAGGATATTAGTGATGGAAGCACCGGTGGTGCTTTGACTGTTACTGCTTCCGCGGAGGAAGAGGAAGACTCTGCTGCGGGGTTAACGATTTGGAGGTTACCAGGTGGAGGATTCGCTGTAGGGAGAATCCCCGGTGGTTGGAGGGGAGGAGATAGAATGATGCCGGTTGTTTACACGGAGGTTGACGGTGGTAGACTCGGCGATGAGAGACTTCCGAGAAGAGTAGCTTGGGGTTCGAGGAGAGGAGGAAGAGATGGGAGTAGTAGAGAGAGAGGTGGCGGGTTCGCGGGTCGGATCATGAGGCTTTTTGGATGTTTTAGCGGGTCATCTGGATCCATTGCTGCTGCAGCATCGTCCGGGTCTGGGTCGAGAATTCGGGTTACCCGTAGGACGAGGTCGTTCTCTCTGTTTAATACGTCGTCTTCGTCAAGGAGACGAAATTGGCTAGCCTGATTAGTAGAGTTATCGTCCCCGGACCTCTCTCAGGTAAAACTTAAAAAAAAAACACGAAAGAAGAACACACTCTTCTGTTTAAAAAAATTTCGTTTGTTCTTTAATAAGTTTTTGTTTATTTCAGTGTAATGATTATATTCTTTCCCAAAATTTGAATCTATGCGAGTAAATTGATACTAAAGTTTAGGTGACATAGTTTTTTAAGTTGTAGTTGAAATGGTTCTTGAATAGTCAGAGTTCTTTTCTATGTTATTGTGAATAGATACTTGGGACTGTAGATGAATTGAAGAAGATTCATAGTTGTTCTATTCGTAGAAATCGTTACGTGAGATTATGGATTGTGACACAAATGTTAAGTAGCTTAATAATTTGTACCAATCACAATCGTTTTTTTTTTGGAATCGATATTTTGAGTCATTTCTGTGTATATGTAATACACGAGATTTTAACAAAAACAAAGTTGTTTTGATTTAGATTTTCTCCAGTTTTGAGTATTTGTGGTGTGTGTGTGTAGAATATGGGTTTCAGTCAGTGAGTACACGTACTTACACCACTCGATATTTAGTAGTGGTGTCTTACAGTTTAGGATATAGTAGAGTTGTCCAAGCTAAGGTTTCCATTAATTTACCTATTTAAGTTGATGGTTTTATTATTGTTCACACCTAAAGAGAATTATGTTACCTAAACTGTACAGCTATAACCTTCGAAGTTCGAACTGCAGCACAACAAACCAATAATACATAATATACCTAGAGGCTATAGAAGAATCTCTCATAAAGCGACCAATTTAGTTTGATGAGTGAGGTGAGGTCAATAACTACAGCAAACGTGAAGAGAGAAAAAAGCAATAATAGAGTTTTTAATACAACGCATCTGATGATGCTGTCGTTTATTGGAGACAGGCTTTGTAATGTAGCCATTATTTTTCATTATTAGGTTTTGTTTATGCTGCCCTTTTTTGTTTCCTATGTCAAATGCAATCTTACTGTTATCACAGTAATGAAACTGAATTTTGTTTTCTATATTTTTGGGTCGTCAAACATAAAACCATTTATCAACACTTGCTGACTCGAATGCTTAGCGTTTTTTTTGTTTCAAATTTTCGTCTTTGAAAATCGATTGCTTTAAGACAAAAAAATGTTAAGCATACAGTATCTCTGTTAATAAACACCAGTAAAAGATAGATTCTGTCTTGTAATGCTCATGGAGTCATCATGTATCATAAACTTAACATAGTGGAAGTCCAGATAGTATCAACGTAGATTATCATCACCAATATACTTGTACATTATGCTATTATCATTAAGTAAGTAAACACATCTCTCCTTTGATCACTTTCCCTGAGGGAGGCCTTGTGTAATATTAACATTCTTAGATATTGTGACTCTAAGCCCAACACTATATTAGTCATGGTCTGTTTAACACCCAGTATAAGGCCTATATACACCATTGAGAATAAAATTTAAATACTAGCACATCAACGAAATACAAACACTTGTCTTTAAGATAGGCTGTTCTTCTTCTTTTTTAAAAAAAATTATAGAACTGTATATCCTATTTGTTATTATAAAATTACATGATAAAACTTCGACTGTGTTATAGCAAATATGCGACAAATTTTTTCATAATACAGTTTTCTAAAGCATGTTATAAAGGTAGTTAAACACTACACTATGTCATTGACCCAATTTTGGAGTAGACATGCTTATTCACCAGTGTTACTTTACTTTTTGCTTATTTTCAACCATTCACCCATACATAGATCCATATTTCATGTTATGGTCGTGGCCCTCATATGGTTGTATGTATCACTAGGAAACTTTAAAAACCACACATGTATTAACACATACACATATCACCAAGGAAAAACTCGGTGATTTAATATTTTAATTTAATAATTAGCTAGCAAAGCCAAGTGATGTTAACGGGTCAGAGAAGTTCACATAGACTCGTAACTCACTGATTTGCTTCAATCACTTTCACACTCATAATCAACTATTGGATTATCCACTTCAATCTCTTTTAGATCATAATACTACAAACAGAAAGATTGGGGTCCCCATACACAATGGTCGTCTGTATTTGCCACGAAAAAATACGTTAGAATACAAATAACGCATTAATTCTAAATTGGACTTTACTTCTTCAAATTCGTTTTTAAGTTTTTCTTTGGTGTTGTTTTTTCCACGAACGTGATAACGCCAAAATGCTGTATAGAAATTGTAGGAGGGGCATATACCCGTTTGTCTATTTTGTGTTTGCAAGTGGGCGGGACTGATAATAGTGTGAAAATGCACACAAAGATGATAAAGAAACATTCTCGAGATTGGTTTGGTCCATAGATCACATCCAATCACCCCTGAGAATAACAATCCCAACAATTAATGCTCGAGGCCGCATTAGTTTTTCAACAAAGGCTGTCATAATACTCTAGTATTTTATCGTTTATTATGTCTTGTAAATGGAACTTTACAAACTATGTAATTATTTTTTGGTATCCCATTCCGGTTCACGGGTGATCCCCTAAATCTAAACTTATATCAGCAATATGATGGACTATTCAATGATGTTATTACATAACAATGCATATTAGATAATTGATACTAATTTGTATGACTTAATTAATTTAATCTACTGCTTTTCTCAGTTACGTACATTTTGACGAATTTGTCAAGCGCTTCATTGTGATTAAGTGTGGTTTTGACCACTAAAATGAGACCTTGTAGCTGTTACCCTATAATTTTATTGGTTGAGACCAAAATATATTTGTTGGTGCTTGGTTGAAAGAAAAAGGAGTTATTTGGTAACACAACAGGAAGGAGTTGGTGAGGATTGAGAACGACTTAGGAATGGGTTGCCTCCAGCACACATTTAACAAACCTTTTTGTCGATTTCATCACCACCTTTCGCCAACTTTGACAAACTTCGCAAAATTACAATATACAATTCAACTTGCGTTTACCTTAAATATACTAGAAGGCAAGCAGGACTCGGTTTGACGTGTTACTATTGTGAGGTTACGACCTATCTTAAACTTTTAGGAAGTACTTTTTTATATTCAAAATATCATCTTTAAAACAAGGATCTTATACAAATGCACCATTTATATGTTTCATATACGAATGTATTGTATGTTAGGTGATTAGTAACGTGGGACGGAAATGAAAGAGATAATATAAAGAAACAAATGTGTTTCAAACTCATATGGAATTGGAAACATGACACGACAAAACAAGACACAACTACAACATTTCTTATGTTAAAAACTAATTTTTAACTTGTAACCTTTTGGCGGTCCCTTTTGATTTGTACGTAGCAATTTGGACGGCATATTTACTCGGTAACAAAATACTATTTACAGTATTACTATAAGCAAGAAGTCATAAAGTAAGACAAAAAGATTGCAAAATGTTAGATGGATTATGTCGGTCGTGAGTTATATTATTTGGGAGTTACTTTTTGTCAAATCACCAAATCAGTATCATAATCATACTTACTGTAAGTGTAACAACTTTGGGAAAATATAGATTGGTCTTAAAAGATTAATAGCATCATTCAAAAACATAAAGAACAATCATTCAAACTCTAATCTCCAACCCATCCTTCTCTTTTTTTACTCGTGGAGGTGGATTATTGAATTTGAGTAATAATACTTTACACGATATCACTTAGAAAATAAAAACAAATCTTCCAAAAACAGAAAGAAAAATTAAAATAAAAATGTTAAGATCCCGGAGAAAGTGGGAACACGAAGAAAAGAAAGTAGAAAAACAAAGTTGATGTGAACTACAGAGACTAAACAGAAGACACGGCCAAAAAGACCTACTCCTCCACTCACTCCTCACTTGTCTTTTGAATCATTTTTTTTTTTGTCTCGAGACTTGCCTCTCTCCAAACCCTAAAACACACATTCAAATGTATTCGACAACACAAAAATAAAACCTTGATGATCTTCTTGAAATGATCTTTTGTTAGGTCGTGACAAAATTATATGTCTTCTGAATAGTAATTCTGGTCTTTGATTTGACTAGCTACTAGAATTATTGCTTACAAGTTAACTCATGTTTTTTCACCTAAAATTCAAAGTATGTTCGCTTGGCATGATTCGAGTAAACCGAAACGAACCGGAAAATATCCGTAATTAAGAAATCAAGAAAGAAAGAAAAGAAAAAAAGTGACAATATTTAAAGACGTCAAGTATGTATGTAACAAAGGAGTCTCTAGACAGACTTATAATGATGGCTTCGTCGTCATCATCTCCAACTCTGTTTCTTCCAATCTCAATTCTACTTCTCATTTTCCCTCTAACGTTCTCCAAAACATCTTCTCCAAACCAACCACTCATCTTCTCTCTCAAAACACAGAAGCTTCCTCAATCTTCATCAGACAAGCTTTCCTTCAGACATAATGTTACTCTCACCGTCACACTCGCCGTCGGCTCTCCACCGCAGAAAATATCGATGGTTCTTGACACAGGAAGCGAGCTCTCATGGCTTCACTGCAAGAAATCTCCAAACTTGGGATCCGTGTTTGACCCGGTTTCATCATCTACGTACTCCCCTGTACCTTGCTCCTCACCAATATGCAGGACCCGGACCCGGGATTTACCCATACCCGCCTCATGCGATCCGAAGACCCATCTCTGCCACGTAGCAATCTCTTACGCCGACGCTACATCAATCGAAGGCAACTTAGCTCGCGACACGTTCGTTATCGGGTCTGTGACCCGACCCGGTACGTTGTTCGGTTGTATGGACTCAGGTTTAAGCTCCGATACAGAAGAGGACGCTAAATCGACCGGTTTAATGGGTATGAACCGGGGATCTTTATCGTTTGTAAACCAGCTCGGTTTCTCAAAATTCTCGTATTGCATCTCCGGTTCAGATTCCTCCGGTATATTGCTTCTCGGTGACGCGTCCTACTCCTGGCTCGGTCCAATCCAATACACGCCTTTGGTACTCCAATCCACGCCGTTACCGTATTTCGACCGGGTTGCTTACACGGTTCAGTTAGAAGGAATCCGGGTCGGGTCAAAGATACTTTCTTTACCGAAATCAGTATATGTACCGGACCATACCGGAGCTGGTCAGACAATGGTAGATTCAGGAACACAATTTACGTTCCTAATGGGTCCGGTTTACACGGCCTTAAGAAACGAGTTCATCGCGCAAACCAAGTCGGTTCTCAAACTGGTGGACGACCCGAACTTTGTGTTCCAAGGGACCATGGACCTCTGTTTTCGGGTTGGGTCATCAACACGGCCCAATTTCTCCGGTTTACCAGTGGTTAGCTTAATGTTCCGTGGAGCGGAAATGAGTGTGTCGGGGCAGAAACTGCTGTACCGGGTAAACGGAGTCGGATCAGAAGGAAAAGATGATGTGTATTGCTTCACATTTGGAAACTCCGATCTTTTGGGAATAGAAGCATTTGTCATAGGTCACCATCATCAGCAGAACGTGTGGATGGAGTTTGATCTTGCCAAGTCAAGGGTTGGCTTTGCTGGTAACGTCAGATGTGATCTTGCTAGTCAACGGCTCGGATTAAGAGACTGAGATAGGACTTGTTTTAGTCGTATATGTTCCTTGTGGAAAATTTGGGAAATATCTTGTTTAGACCATATATATACACATTTATATATGTTTCTGAGGGTTATAGCTTATTACTATGGAGTTTGTGGTTCATAGAGTCTGGGAAATTTTGTAAGAATCTGTATTATAGGAAATCTTCATTTTGTTTTAGGTTTAATAATTGATGTTAGAACTCGTTTAAATATTTTGGTATAATCTCAAAGAAGTGTGAATCGAAGTGTTTCCATTTATCCAAATTTAAACTTCTGGTTGTGTTTTCTATCAGAATCTAAACTACAATGGATCAAAAAACTGAACGGAACTTACATTTATGCTAGGATTTTAGTTTTTTTAAAAATGTTCTGCTAGCTAGGATCACTCCATTGTACAAGGCTTTGTATGCACCAAATGATTGGGCTTAAGCCCATGAGTTGTTTATTTGAGAAAAGTTGATGCGAGCTTTCTAGTGGGAGGAGTCTAAAAGTGGACAATCGGTTTGCTTCGACCACATAGTCCATTCCTTTCTCCGTGAGATTCACCACTTTCGTGCTTAACTCATCAATCAGAATTGATGCATCACATGAAGTGATAGATACACTTTAACTAGCACTAGGGATGTTAAAATAAGTTAAAACCCCCAACCTCGTCTGAACCAGCCAATATACATCATGGGACTTCAATTCCTAACTTATGTTACCATTTGTGTCAAATCTCAATTTATGCGAAACTTACAATAGGATAAAAAAAGTTATAAATAATAATCCATTTTAAACTTTTACATTCAATAGACGTCTCTATATATCGAAATGTTTTTTATATATAATTGTGAGAAAAGGTCTCTTCTAGTTTTTATTTATTTATTATTGTGTTAAACTTTAATTAGTCTAGTTTTTTTTTATTAGTGCAGACAAATACAAGGAGGTAACATAAAGAGACAAGGCATATCAAGGAGACCCAAGTCATCCCATATGCTGGTGGGTATCCATATTTGTTCATGTGATGCTATCAAAGACCCATAACATTTGCCCTCGCACAAATAAAAAAGTTTTCTATGATTTCGATTCTTTGAATCTTTCATTTTCATATGATACCTACTTTTATTTTTGTCTCATATTAATAGAGGATAAACAATATGTCGACTCATCTATATATGTCCATGCAAATAAAAACGTCACATACTCTTTGTATGTTTGCCATTGAACCTGATTTGTAGATTATCATAGCGATTCATAGGACCAAATTTTTTCAATAAAATAAAATAATACAAAACTTAAGATTACAATACAAAAAAAAAAACAGTAATCAAATAAATACTTGCAATGGTCTCTTCTATCCAAATTAACCCAAATTTCTAATCCTAAACTTAAACGTAATTAATCCCAAATCTTAGAAAACCAAAAATCCAAAAACCGGACCCATTAAAACTGAACTTTCCATGGATTCCCATATATCCTGAAACTATCCGAATAATGGATGCATGTATTTCTTATCATTCGGGTGATTTTGTCTCTAGTCTTAATGTTATTCAGGTTTGCGTGTCACGGATGTGATTGTTGACCAAACATGGACCCTAAACTTACATTTTCTTTTGTATTTATTTCAAAGAATGCTTTTGGATCGATCGAGTAATTTTTTACCCATTTGCTAGACTAGGGACCTTGAGATTCCTATTATTGATATCTTGTTTGCATCTTATACAAACTAAATATGACTCGGACAGGTTTGTTAATTAGCTCGAAAACGAAGTCAGTGATCACATCTAAAGACGATGAATACTGAACATTATTGTGTAGGTTAGTTTGTGTTCCATATCACGTAGAACCTGTTCTACATGGAATAGATGATAGTTCTGTAGCATTTGTTACTTCGTAGATAGAACTGCTAATAAAAAGAACACACATCGATCTATATATGTTTTGTCTTTCGGAGGAAAGCTAGCGAGCATTAGCATTAGTAACATTTTTTCATTAGTTTTGATAATGATAAATAATGGAAGTAGAGTAATAAATTAGTAAGTGGCGATTGATATATAATAAAATGAACAAGACGGCCACAAAAGTGACAAAACGAATAAAGAGAGTCAAATGGAATTTGTCCGGAACTCCGGATATGTCTATAATAATCCAAATTAAGCATGCTAATGAACAAAATCAAACAATTCATAATCATTAAAACAAAATATCCTTTGGATTTGTGGGGATGGGGCTAATTTACGCTTTTTCTTTGCCAATTATTTTAGTTTATTACCTCTTTGATTCTCGAACTATATGGAATATCCTTTATGAAAAAGTGTACCACTTGGCTTAGTTAAAGATTTTTGTAAGACTAATTACACTCTTGAGGAAAAGAAAAGAATTGGTTCAGTTTTTTATTTTTTGGTCGAAAGGAATTGGTTCAGTTAAAATGCTTATTTCCCAAGTAATATAAGTATAGTCTTATGTTTCAACAAATACCTTCTCACTCGTATTATATATATAAACCATTTGATTTTTTATTTCGGTGACAATCATATCGATGTTTTCAGCAAGATAGATATATCAAAATGTATCATAAAAGTCCAATAACCTAAAAGTGGTAATCTCGTTTGTGAATCGGCAGACTTACATCGTGTACTGATTTGGTAATTGGTGTACCCAAGAAATCATATTGTAGTTAATGTCACAATTAATTTCTAACGATACAGTTTCGTACTAGTAGAGAATTTCTTCAAATGCAGTCATTTATTTTTGTTTGCTTGCAAAATAAAATATATAAGCCATATAGGTTCAAAATGCAGAGTATAAAATAAAATAAAGAGTCAGATGCATATGATAGCTTCTGCGATGCAGAGATGCCCATGGTAAGAAACTACAAGAAACCCCAGCTGTTAGTTTTTCCCATGTGAACTAGTACTTGTAGTTAGTTTCCACTAATTATTCAATTACTTCATACTCCGATTGCTAATTTTCAATTCACGAGAAAACTACTAAGCTAATGAAGGTCGTATTGTAACTGAAAAGTTAAAACACAAGAAAACATATATATATAATTGAAAAACCAGATAACTAAATAGATATAATCCACGTGTCTTGCTGTGATTATTCCTTTCATCAAAAGAAAAATTCACCTCCCATATTAGCCAATAAAAAATCTCCCTTAGTTGAGAAGAAAAAAATCTGTTAACCTCAAACAAAAAACTATTACGCATTAAAAAAATTCAATGTCATCAGCAACGAAATAGCACTAATCCAAATAACTATATTCTGAAAGCCTTGGCATTAGTATAATTATAAAAGGAAGTCGTAATCATATTTAACACATTCTAATATCTTTTGATGTAAATTTGAACAAGTCTAATGATGGCCTAGTCTCACTTAATTAAACAATTCAACAAGTTTAATTGATTTTTTATACTATCATTACCCATAAACAAAAGAGCTTGACTGCAACTTTAAATATTGAAATCAATAATTGACACAACAAAAATATAAACCATAATAATTGTTTTTTTACTAAAAAAGAGAGAAAAAAAAAAACTAATAACTTTGTCAGACTAAGCACACAAGATCCACACATAGCTTAATTGTAACACTTCCAATGGAATCTTTTGTCTCTCTCCCTCTCTTGTAACTCTATAGACTCTAGAGAGAAAGAGAAACAATACCTTTCATTAGATCGTCGTCGTCTTCACAGAATCACATTAGTAATATCATTAATGAACAAGATGAAGAAGAAGAAGAAACAAATAGAGATGCAAGAAAACAAAAACAAAAGAAAGGAGAAACAAACAAAAACAAAACGTCACAAGAAGTCCAAAGACGAATCTAATTTCACTACTTTATATCATCAACTTATTATCATACAATTTTGTTCAGTTCCTTTTTTTATTTTATTTTTCCGAAAACATCTTCACACTGAAACAGAGAGCTTCTTTAAACCAAAGAAACCATAACAAATCTAAAATTTTGATCTAAAACAAGTACAGAAACCAAAAGAACATAGAACCCCTTTATGTACATGTATATCTATCTACTTCGGTTTCAGAACATAGAAACAGAGATAAAGTGAGATTTGTGTTCTGTTTTGTTTTTTTTCAAGAATCGGAGTAATTATCTCTCCAGCAGATGAGCATGATAACGCAGCGACGCATGATGTAGAAACGAGCTCTTTGTTCTTTAACCAATCTCGCACACTTCCTCGTAAAAGCACATCTCCCCTGTTTCTTGCCGTTGAAGGCAGAAGATGAGGTCGACGAAGAGCGCGTGATCCTCGACGCGCCGCCGTCTTTCTTGGACAGTTTCCACTTCTCGTCAAGGTGGACGCTTCCCGATCGAGCCAGCCCTGACGAAGACGCCATTGATGTTTAAAGAAAGATCTCAGATTATCAGATACTATTTGCTGGTGTTGTGATCGATCTCACCGATAAAGAGAAGGAAAAAAAAAAGATAATAAGGGTTCGTTGGAAATAGATGAAGTTGTGAGATGAAAAAGAAGAAACAAACTTGGGAATTTGGAGATTTTCTCGGAGTTTGGAGATTTTTTTTCTGAGTCAGCAACGGAACAAGAGTGTTAGGGTTCTGTATTTATAATGGATTTTTTTTTAAGAGAAAATATATAATCGATCTAGAAAAAAAAAAAAAAGAAAAAAAGGAGATGGCGTCAAAATAACAAATAAAGAAGATAAAAATAATATCAAAAGATAAATAAAATTTTGGTTTTGTATTTGTATTCTTATGTCGGTTTTAGTGAAAAATAAAAAAAATGGAAGAGGATGCAGAGAGTTGTGGCAGTCGGTATTGCCCGGGGCCTTGTTGTTGTTCTTGTGCCTCGATTGCCCCCACCATTACCACTTTTATTATACTACTTGTGAATGGATTTGTCTTTAAAGTTTAAAACTAAACACCTCAATTAAAATCATATAGTATAAAAAGAGGAAAAATCCAAACTAATTACGATTTTTTTAATGAAAAATATTCTTAGAAAACTATACGTAAACCAACTTTATATCTTGTGAGAATCGAAGAGCGCAACGGTATTATGATACGTTTCGAGGATATAGTCACGCACCTGTTGTAGTAAACAAATATTTATAATCCTAATTCCTAAGCTTCTTTTCTTTGTTCCAAACTTATTTAGTGTTTAAAATCCTTTTTCTATAAGATGTAATTTATACTTTAACAAAAAAAAAAGATGTAATTTATATATAGCCACTAATATTAGCGAACCATAAATAATGACAAATTAATTTGTAATTTCGTGTTTTTTTGTGTGTAGGGTTCATCCCGTATTAGTATTACTTACATAATAAAGAACAAACAAAGGCTATTCCTAACCTCAATACAAATTTGCTTAAAACATAAAAGAAATCACAAAAACATAAAAAGAAATCACAACAACATTTAGGAACCTGAAATCTGATCTACAGCCTTATTTTTATCTATGTTCTGTAATTATATTTAAACGAATATTCACTTTAATAAATAATCTCCACTTGAAAATCATGAAAAAATTGTAGTCTAAAAAATCAATTTAGTATATTTCCTAGAAACATCATACACAAATGCTTTATGAGATAGATTTTTTTCTTTCTTATTATTACTTTTACTTAAAAGGAAAATCATGAGAAACGTAAACTATAAGCTCCTTCGTATTTAAACACATATAAATATAAAAACCATATATTACAAATGATCCGTTCGATAGATCCCTTGGCTAACAGTGTAACCAAAAAAATGAGTGCTTAAAGTTTTTCAAGTTTTGTGATAGAGATAATATTGAAAATGTTAAAGTAGATCGGATCAGTATGTTTTGGGATTCTCCTATTCCAAAAATGAATTAAAAAACAAAAACAAAAAAAAAATGAAAAGAAAATTGGAGTTTAAAGAGGGTAGGAAAAAAAAGTCAGAAAGTGGGGAGAGTGAGTGAGTAGGAGAAGAGTGAAAGAGGAGGTTTGATTTAATGCATCAAAGCAAATCTCAGTCTCTCTGCACCTGTAACTGTTAATTACTTTGCTCAGATCAATTAATTATTGCACCAACAACAAATATGAATAACTTTTTATATCACTTCATAGTAACACTCATGTATTATTAGTATGTGTTTGTGTGTGTATATAACTTAATTTTATCTTTGTAACTAGCTATGAATCTCTTTTACCTGATCATGAATTTTTTATACAATCTATTTCATTTTTACTGTGGTGAAGAAATGAAAAGAAGAAGAAAAAAAAAAAAGGATAGATGAGAAGATCAGGAAGATGAAGAAGGAAGGAAGATATGTGAGATCAAATCACATGGAGGTGTTAGTAAAGCTGGTTTGGCTATTTTAGTGTTGCTATATTTTGCCTGACTTTGATGTTTCTTTCTCTTCTCGTTCTTCTTTTATTGGCTTTCCCCTCCCGTATTTTTCTCATTTCTGGTAAGTAACTGTTTTGTTTTCTTTATTTTTTCTCCTTTCATTTCTTTAAAGTTTAACAATAGGTATTTCATTCTTAATCCCGACTAACACAAGTCATGAGTAATGATACAACCGGATTTGCAATGAACCTGATACAACTTTAAACCCTATAAAAACGCTAAATCTAGAATTAAACTTAAGAAAAATAAACCAATTGGAGGGTAAACTGATTTTTATTTGGTTTAGTTAAAAAGGTTAAAAAAATATATTAAAGAGACAAACCAAAGCGGTAGTGGAAGACCAATATTATTGGGCTTACAGTCCAACTTCATGAATTGGAGATTAAACAAATGAAATTTAACTAATTTAAAGGGGAGTTATCATTTAAAGCAAATACAGCAATACTAGACTTTAAAGTTTATTAGTAAATTTTGTTTACATGTAATTTGAAAACTCTCCAAACTCGAATTCACAGAGAGATTAATTATACCATGTTCATAACATCGAAAACACCATATTATGAATTAAGCTTCTGGGGGTTTATAGTAGAGTAATAGTTTATATGATTACATAATATTATGCGACAAAACAAAAACAAAGTTTGCTGAAAATCTCTTAACATTCTCGTGTTGTATGAACAAAAAAAAACTAAGTAGAAAATGTGTAAATGATCTAAATTTTTTTTGACTAGACGCCAGAAGTAGATAAATACATAAACGCGTACATCCAAAATGTGTCATCCATCAATCCAAAGGATGCGACGTCTGTGTATTGTAAGCTCACTTTTACTTGTATTATTAAGTTTTTCTTGTTTGTTTGTTACTTACTTTTCTCCGGTGAATTTTCTTGGATGTTTCTTCGTAAAACAATTTTTGATGTTTTTTTTTTCAAAATAATTATACTACAACCTGTATACTTAACTGCATGTTCATTGTAAATATAACTATTTAATTTATAATTTGGTAATTAAGAAAATTTACCAACATATGCTCAATTAAACATAAAATGACAAAAAGGGTGAGTTCTTTACTAACCTTTGATAGATGCCAACAAAATTTGGTGAGACAAAAACATAGTGAGTTACAGTCGAAGAGTGTGACAACTCTATAACTTTTCTATCAAAGACTGTAAATGTAGAAAAAAAGCAAAAATTACTATGCTGAAATAGATTCTTGTGACCTGAAACTGGAATTCAATTTTATCTTCTTGCTCAATGCTACAAGTATATCAGGAATGATGATGAGTTTGTATAGGTTTAGTGAACAAAGAAAATTTAAGAGCAATATATTATTATGGAACATCTTTATTCAACTGTATACCCATAGTTGGACGAGGTCCATTGTAGATTCTGATGATCAAAATTATTCAGAAATGAAGTATTGATGGTTGAGTCATATATGTTTCCAAAAAATGTAACTCTATAAAAAAGAAACTCATACTAGCTCAGCTCTCATTCCAGATTCTGACATAATACATTAAACAACTCATTTAATTATAGTCTAAAAAATCTTTCACTATGATATGCCCTCAATTATTAATATTCGCGTTTCTCATAGTCCATTTAACACACCACTCGAGTTTTAGTTTAACTGTAAAAGATGTGTAGTAGTAAAATAATAAACAGTGAGAGAGAGAGAGAGCAAAGAAAGGAAACAAAGCAGAGGTCAAAAGAGAAGAGATCGTTGTGGTTCTTTTGGCGTCGACGTTGAGGGCACGTGCGGCCAACAGGTGGTCGTGACCACTGACACGTGTCCGTAGAGATGTGTGAAAGCGAGGTTTCGAGTAACGCACGGGACCGACTTAGCCCGCTTACCGGCGCTTCTTTTTTTTCCGGTCAACGGTCAAACCTATCTCTTGCACGATGAGAATCTGCAAACTCTAAAGCACGTGCTCACCTCTCTTACTTATCTTCTTCGATCCCTAAGTTCTTCTACCTTCGGTCGGGTTCAATTTCTGTTCATTGTTTTCTTACTCTCTCTATCCATAAGTAATAAGGAACCGATATGTTAGCTAGTGGGTTAAGTGAAACACTCGAACGTTATAACTTATAATACGTTTCTAAGATGGCATTGCATTTTTAGACTCTTTATTCTCTAGTGAATTCTTTGGAGTCATCCAATAAAACTGGAAATGAAACATAGAAATAGTAACAAATGTTTGTTATATGGTAGATTAAAGAATGAAAAGAGTTGCATTTTGATTTCTCGACATTAATTTGTGTAAGAATTTATGTTTTTGATGGAAGAAAAAGATAGAGAAAATGAATGTGAATACATGAATGTGTGAATATCATCAATGATGCATGCGTGAAAGAAAAATAATATGGGTTCATATTATCATATATATTGGAAAACGAATGGGAATATTAATACTCGTCACATGCAATTTCTGACACGAGAGACTATTATGGATAAAAAAGAGCCACGATATATTCCATTTTTTACTAAAGTTTTTTTTAAAAGGGTATCCAAATTTGTTTTTAAAAATCTTTGATATAGAAATCCACGTAATTATTGAAATCAAAGGCTAACTAATATTTTTGTGATTAAATTTCACTACGTAGAGAAGACGTGTGTTCCAATGCCGCAATTGATAAACCTTTAGTATACTAACTTAAAACTGAAACTGTCCTTTTGAAGTAGAATGGTTTTGTGTTCATGCATCTGACGGTATGAAATTCTGAATCGTGTGATGGGAATAGCTTAGTAAGATATGGAAGACCAAGCTCTCGATAAGTGAGCTATAAATTTAACCGTTACGAGGTTAAATATGTTAAATCCGATCGAGAATATTACCATTATCTTTGGTTACCTAAAAACATCGCTTCTATATATAGAAATTAGAGCCTCTGACAGTAACCGTTTATTTCTTCTTCAATTTGTGTCGATGAAATATGAAAAGTATATGTATATAAAACTAACGAATACAATGGTCTACATTTCACAACGTAAATGATCTTACTTCGTTTTTTTATCTTTGTTTTTGAGAATATCTCACATCAATTTTCAAATCAGATGCATGCATGACAGTGGTGAATTAGGTCTGCCTTGGTTAAACTGAAGTAATGGTCCCAAAGAGAGATTAAAAAGCTAATCCAATCTCTGTCTAGCATAATAATTATGTTGATATGTTTGCCTTCTTACTATTTTTGGGGTTGCAGATCTCTTCTATTGGTTGGTTGGGCTTAACATGCATTGTTTAATTATAATTACAGAAAATTCTTTTTCTGGCCCAATACCTCATTTATTTATTCGTTGCTACTCCTTTCCGAATATTTTCCATTTTTCACTTGGGCTTTTTTCGTTATTCACTTTGATATCTGTTATGAGTTATACGATACAGATAGGTTTTGGATTTCTTTGGATATTATTTGACATCTTATTCGCAAGAGAAGAGTACATGTTCTTGAGATACCAAGATAAATTACAAAATATGTATGTTCATAATGACAATACTAATAGAAGAAAGTTTTTCATATATATGCGGAATACATGTTCAGTTTGTTGTTACATCCGATCCGAGTATGTAGAACATGAATGTCCAAAATTTCCAAGAAAAAAAAATGATCTAAGAGCTTTGATAAAATTTCTACAAATTGCGGAGTGGTGGAGACAGATTTCTATTAATGCGTCTCATCCGTTTATGGAAGACCATGTTTGCCACAAAATGAACAATCGACTACGTATCACAATTCACAGCAGAGAGACAATGGTTGAGAGTGATCAACACCAACTTTATGGCAAAATCATCCAAGTTTGCCCCAACATATTTTGAATGGTCAAGTTTGACTTTGTAATTCCGAGAGAAGCAAGTGTTATAGGTCATTCGCTTGCTAATTAAATTGTCTTTCAAACTATTTTTTCTCGGCCGTTGAACTGATAATAATAAGTCATTTCAATATTCAGTTGGTTGACTCCAAAGAAAAAAAAAACTATCAATATGTCAAACAAAAAAACAAAATGGGAATAAAGGTGATGTTGGTTTCTGAGAATCTCAAGTTAAAGAAACAAATCATATACGGAGCCAAGTGAACTTAACTAAAAAGATAACGTCATTGGAGGTTAAGTTAGTTGATAGGTACTTTTTGAAGACAAAGCAAATCAATGCATGTCCTATATTAGTATATAACTTGGCTTGTTTCTTAAGCAACACCGTCGTACGTGCAACGTGCTCAAATATATATCGTAATAAAAGTATATAACAAGATATTCCCAATCAACACTACTAGTAAAGCTTGATATTATTCTCTTTTATCATTTTGGTTAGAAAAATTATTAATGTGAATGCGGTGATACAAGAGTTCACCATTTACTGATAATTTATCGACTGACGAAAGAAAGACTCAATTGCAATAACAGTATCAGTCAGACAGTAGTCCAAAAGGATCAATAATTCACTACGTAGAGATTCTAGACGAACAAAATATAAAGTTTGATGATGTTGGAGAAAATAGTTTATCAGCTGTTATCCATATTAACATATACATAAAGGAATCCAATGAAAATATTTTATAAAAAAAATAAAGGTGAACACAAAATATATAGGATTCCAAATTTTGCTTTGCGTGACAAAACTTGGGATCTAATCTTTGGGAAAAAGAGAGTGTTGCGTAAAGCCTAATCAGTATGAGTGCGAGACATCGATGCATGTAAAAGGGAGACACAAATTTAGCAATGGTCCTTTTTGGTCCAGTCACTTAACCTTAAATTAAGGGTTTTTAACTTTTTTTATTAGATGATTGATTACTCTATCCAACGTTTTCTTTTTTCTTACTAGAGCCCCTAAATTGGCTATAGCATGCGCGAGGGAAATTATACAAGTGGCGATGATCAATTTCAAATTTAATTGAGAGGTTTGTTAAAAGTGCCGAAAATGTGTAGTATGATACTACTAGTATCACTCCATGTGACCATGTCTATTTTCAAAAATATTACAAATTGCCAACATTAGCTTTAAATTTTCTTGTAAGTAATAAGATCTGTGTAAACTCCCAATCTTTATCGACTTAAAAAATAATAATGAAAAGCTGATCTATTCCTAACTTAGATAATATTTTAGAACATTTCTCCATTAAAAAAATGGTATTTCATTAAACTCTACTATATTACTGAATCAACTATAAAATAGTATAAACTTCATGATTTATCCATATTAGTAGCAAAGACATAAAATAGAAATTTAGTAGTAAATGGAAACAGAAATAATTTAATCGAAGAAAACCGTGGCCGAAGTCTATTATACATGTCTCCGTAGGAACTAGACAGCTCTTTTTAAATCGAAACGCAAATCAGTAAGACCAGACTACACCCTTTTTTGGAAGGACCTAACTCTCTACTCTCATCACCACTAGCTAGGCGCCCAAATTATTAAGTTTTTATATCACTCATAGCCAATGTATATCAACTAAAAACTTATCAAATCTTCTAGTATATATAATATATTCGAAAATTCATTGTTGAATGAAAACACTAAGTATTTTTATTTTGAAAATCATTTGTCTACCACTTCCTTAGAGTGTCGGTGCGGAACTCACTCTTATTAACTGTTTTAGAAATGTCTTCGAGAATATACATGACAGAGTAAACCATGCTAAAGCAACCATGAAGCGACAAAAACTCCTCGCGTTGCAAATCGTCATCATATCCTCTTCGAACGTAACATCATGAAATCTCAAACCCTTTTAACATATGTAGCCACGAGATCTTCTTCTTTTGATATCGCCAATCTCTGCATGACATGTTTTCCTTTATTTGTTTGTTTTTCTACTGACCTCACGTGGTGGTTTCAAAGGAATCCACTTATTTTTTTAGACACAGACCCCCCCCCCTTCCCCCCAATATGTCACCATAGCTTGCCCAAATTTTCCATTGGGAATTATGAAGTAGCGTTTACTTTATTTAGTTAGTAATTTAGTATCGAAAATAGCTTATATTAAAGAGTATGCTCTAAAGTCTCTCAACCTTCTTAATGACTAGTGCAAATTTCAATATTTTTTAACGATGTTTCTATAATCGTTGAAAATGCTGTCAAAAGAAAATGTGTTAACTTATCTGTTTGTAAATTGAATTTTTTGAAAGAAAAAAAAAACGAACTATAGATCTCTTTGTTTTTATTGCTAGCTAGGTTTCGAGGGGAATCTTTCTTACAATGTAGTTGTGGACATAGCATGTGTGGTTTCAATTAACTTTTTTGGCAATTACAAATTCTCTTTCCCCCACTTATATATACCAACTCATGATTCACGACCCCACGGTACTCTCGTATAAGATGATGTTCAAATTGTTCTCAATTCTTAAATTTGAGTAGGATTTACTCGTTACTCTTACATACTTGAAAGAGTGTAACTAAGTTTAGATTAAAGAACAAACAATATGTGTGTAAAATATATCATTTTAGATTTAATTTTTTTTGGCTGGTAAGGTATACAATTTTTTTTTCATTCTCATTGAAGATTTCAAATGATATGTTTGTTCAGTGGCGAAAATGTTATGTAAATAGACTATATTGTCGGTATAAGAAATATATAAACTAGATGCACGATATATGTAATTATACTTTTAACTAATATATAAAAGAATTTGGTAATGATATAATGTGTTGCGTGAATGTAGCTCAATCAGCAATCTACACGTACTTATATCTTACGCCTAAGTATTAAATATACAACTCAATGAACATTCACACTACTCATGTATAGATTATATTTGGTATAATTATAGCCATTATTAAGAAAGACCATCATTTTGTATTTAACCATATTATTAAAAAAAATATAAAATATTATATTTTTTTCTTTCTAAAAAATAGTTGGGTTATGGTTTATAGAAATATAAGCTGGCCCAGACTGATTAGTTTGCAGGTACTTCTTGCTAAATGCTAATATGGTTTCACTTATAAAAGCAATGTTTGGTTCAGTCGATGGCTATATACCTAAATTATACTCATACGGCATATTAATTTAGTCCGTTTCAGTCGATATTACTTTTTAAAATAAAAGAAGCTGAATAATATAAATGAATGTTTTCATGCTGAAACGAAATAAATGTAAAGACGTGAATTCGTTGGGAGAGGAGTGGTAGATACTTAATTCACATGCAAGTGCATTTGTGTTCTCACGATAAAATAATAAAGGCTTCCCAAGCTACTTACTATATATGCTTGCATGTGTATTTTGGATGTACACATATAAATACATTCATTAAATCGATAATTCCGGAAATTGTATTCTACCAACACGTCGCCAGATTAGGTAAAATAGTAAAACTATGTCTTCGTTGATGTTTCGCAATAAACTGGATTCATAAAACATAACGCATATGTGAACATAAAAAGAAAAACAAATATCTTATATATACATACTCTCATACATACGGTCTACGGATACACCTGCTATTCAGACAATCAGACACCTGCGATATATACGTGGACGTATCAGTGTATGACGTATGGTTACAATTTTAGAAAATCTAAAATCAGACAGAAGAAAGAAACAGATGTGAGACGCTGGCGCCGATTGGGCTGACGTGGTAGATACAAGAAGATCTGGTTGGTGCATAGATATGCCTTGTCATCCTCTTCTCTCGGTCACCGCCTCTTAACTGTTTTCCTCTTTTTCCAAATTTTGCTATTCAACATCATTCTCATTTTTTATTTTTATTTTTATTTTTTTTTAGGGAAAAACTAACGACATTAACTTGAATTTGATACTAACGATCGTCTAATTTTATATTACTATTTAGGTTTTGATGTTTTTGATGATGGTCGCGTCGCGCGCCGGATACATAAAGATTAAAGTGATCAGTTAGTGTGCATCTTCTTTTTCCCAACAAAAAAAAAATATATATATATATATATATATATATATATATATATGATCATGTAGCTCAATAACAAAAGCTAATCAGTAGTAGTTTAATTAGAGACGTTACTTAGTCATAATTGAAGATGGGATGTTTTAAAAATATATATAGAGAAACACTAAAGTCTAACTCTGTAGTCGTCCATTACTTCTTAAGCTTTCAAACTTGTAAACTAGTTTATGTTTATAATTTCATACACAAAAATTCTTGGATCCCATCTTCTTCAAAATATTACTGATGAAGTATATTAAATATGTAAAGAAATGTTGAACGGAGGAGCGAGGGAGAGATATGAACGGAGGCTTTGACTATTCTCAAGTGAGAAACTAATAAGAAGTGGAGAAAGCTGATCTCTTTGAAAGACAGTTTCGTGACATAAAAACATTGACCGGATAGATCCGAGTGATATCGGGTCGGGTCGGGTGTATCCACTTTACGTACGGCTAATGCACGGCGCAATACGTGGTCCGATGAATGCGGCAAATAAGGGTCCATATTTTAATTTTTCCTTCTTTTTGAAACTTGTTTTCATTACAAACTACAAAACCAGAATAAATAAAAATTCCTTTTTTCTATGTAAGTGTGGGGGAGTCTTTAATTTCTCTACCTCTTCCTAAAGTAGAGGGTATATAATTTGGCGGCAATGTAAAAGTAAAACACTGCAAATAAATTACAAATTTTGAATCGGAACATTATTCGGTAAAAAATGAGACTAGTAGTACGTATCATAACGAATGATTAATAATTGAGGTTAGTATTGAGTTTTGGGCAAAATTAGATATGTAAAAGTAGTGGCAAATGGCAATGGCATGCATGAGAAGATAGAAGAAAAAAGTGTTTTTGACCAATAAAAATGAGCAAGGGAAGTAATGATGGCGATACTGTTGAGCTTAGCAAATCCCGTTCGTGATTGATGCTTTGCTACTACAACTTGTTTTTTAAGCAAACCATATATATTCCTTTTTACTTAACCCGATTTGTAATAGTAGTATAGTACTCTCATTAGCCAATAAAACTCACACTTACTGCAAACTCCTTTATTATTTTGGATATATGCTCTGTTATTTTCATATATCTCAATATTTCAGACCAGATTTCATATTATTTGTGGCGGATTCAAAACTAAACTTGGAGTGTGTAGCACTGAACTATGAGCTGACCGCATTTGGGTTGTGTCTGAATTTTGCATGCACAGATTCTTATATATGACATCACTTTACTCAAGAGCGCATATTTCTTAGAGAAATGTACTAGTTTGTTTTCCATCAGTGTATTACTTTATAGAATTATTAATTTCAAGAAAAAAGAAGAAAGAATCTGTATATAGATTCATGGTATTTTGCATATAACAATTTCACCTTCGAAATAGACAACCCGCGTAAGTAAATTAAAAGAAGTGGAAAAAAACAAGCAGATTCAAAAAGACATATATTAAAGGCTCTTATGTTTGCATTTATTTTGGTCAGCAAAACAAGCATAATTTTACACTTGCATCAACTATAAAAATAGTATAAACTCGTACCATCATAAGTATGAAAACGCTTCAAATAAAGGTCAACTCGATATTCTTTTGAAAAGTTTCTTTAAACAAAAAACAATTATCAAGAATTTAAGTCGTCGCACAAATTTTAAAATCCAGGAATCAATGAGATAATTTTTTAAAGTATCATTATATTATCTGTAAAAAAAAAAGAGATTGTATATATAAATTATGACAAAACGGTTACAAACAAACCTACCTCCACCTTACGTAGAATTAGTAATCTTAATTTAAAAGTTTAATTTTGACAAAAAAATAAAAAAATAAAAAAATAAAAAAGAGTCCATAGCCAATAATATCTCTCATTACTCTAACATTGGAGTTTCCTTCCCTCCATAAATACCGAACCCTCTCACACTCCTTTGTTCCTCATCCATCTCCCAATTAACAAACCTAACTCTTTCTCTTGACAAGAGCGCAAGCTCGAAGGCGCTCTTGTTCTTTCTTTCTTTCTTCATTTTCTCCTTTTGTCACCAAAACCCTCATAGTACAATTTATAACTCTCTAATTCACACACCAAAATGGCTATTAAACTTGCAATTCTATTTACCACATTTGTCCTTTTTAGCCTTGCCGACGCTAGAATCCCCGGCGTTTACTCCGGCGGTGCGTGGCAAAACGCACACGCCACTTTCTACGGTGGCAGTGACGCCTCTGGCACTATGGGTAAGTCCACAAAAACAGAGCATTAAAACTTTAAAAGAGTCTTTATTAATTATCTTTTGGAATTTTAATAAAATGGGTTTAATTACAGGAGGAGCGTGTGGTTACGGTAACCTATACAGCCAAGGGTACGGGACCAACACGGCAGCTTTGAGCACGGCGCTGTTTAACAACGGTATGAGTTGTGGAGCCTGCTTTGAGCTAAAATGCGCCAACGACCCTCAATGGTGCCACTCTGGTAGTCCTTCGATCCTCATCACCGCAACCAATTTCTGCCCACCAAACTTGGCTCAGCCCAGCGACAACGGAGGATGGTGCAACCCGCCACGTGAACACTTCGACCTAGCCATGCCTGTCTTCCTCAAGATTGCTCAATATCGCGCCGGCATTGTCCCTGTCTCATACCGCAGGTACACATCTTGGTTTACATGTCCCTCCTCTAGGGACCTTGCCAATATTTACAACATAATTAGACCATATTTAGCAATATCTACATAATAACCGGCTAAAAACAATTAGTGGATGCTATTTTTAACATTTTTTTGTTCACTTTTTGAACTTTTAGTTTAAATACCAAATGATTACTTTTTAATACATATTTAATATTTGAACTAATACTAGTTGAAGTCAAAACCCTCATACAAATCACACTTAATTAGAAGCAATTTTTGTGTGTGTTAAGTGTGAGTGACTAAAAGGAGTGTGAAATGTTGGTTTTTGTAGGGTGCCATGTAGAAAGAGAGGAGGAATAAGGTTCACAATCAACGGTCACCGTTACTTCAACTTGATTCTGATTACAAACGTGGCTGGGGCAGGAGACATAGTGAGGGCAAACGTGAAAGGTTCAAGGACTGGTTGGATGAGTTTGAGCAGGAACTGGGGTCAAAACTGGCAATCCAACGCTGTTCTGGTTGGTCAGGCACTCTCGTTCCGCGTCACGGGCAGTGACCGTAGGACATCTACTTCGTGGAACATGGTTCCTTCTAACTGGCAGTTTGGTCAAACCTTTGTCGGGAAGAATTTCAGGGTTTAAGGCCGAGTTTCGAGAAACTCGAAAAATTGGAGGAAATCGAAATATATAATTAAAGTGGTTCGAGACAAAAGAAAACTCTCCGCTAATTTCGCTATTCCTCCTTTTTATTTTTAGTTTTTTTTTTCCTTTAATTTTATGGTATATGGGAAAAGGAGAGAAGGTGAAAGTATCTTTGACTTTTGTGTGTGTTTTCACTTTTTTTTTTTTTGTGGTTTGGTGTTTTTAATTTGTGTGAGTGGGTAAAGGGGGGGATATGTGGGACAGAAAGTGAGAGTAGCTGAAGTGGCTGTGAGAAAATTTTGTAACAGCCCGCAGCTATTAACGTGTTTTACATCTTTGGGTTGTAAGTTACAACTTGTAACGTTTAATTTCTGTGTAATCCAAAAAGAAACATGGTTGTATTATGATACTTTTTTTTTTTTTACTAATCTTCTGCTTTTACTAATCTTACAAGCCATTAGACAACACCGTTTCTGTTAAGAAATAAAGTGAATGCATGTTATAGTGTTAGATCCACGGGGATCCCACTTAGAAACCAAGAATAATTTTGACGTCAAGAAAAGAAAAGAAACGAGAACATTTCAATGGCTATTGGTCTATTAAATTGCCTTTAATAAGTGGGATTTGATTTTTGACCTCGATGTATTAAAAAGTTATATAAAAAAAAAAAAGGAAGTGTTTCCGACAGCATTTGATGCAAAACTTAACATAAGTCCACAAGTCGTTGTTCTACTTGTTATTCATTTTTTCCTTTACGGTGATATGAACGGAACATGTCTTCTCCACTTACAATTTTTGCTAAAGTTTATACTCATTTCCATTACTTTACTTTTATAATTGATGAAATCATCGGAGTAAATTTCGCGGCTTTTATTCAAACATGTTGAATTTTCTCGCGAATATTAATTTGTCATATCAAACTATATTTTAGTATTTGTTTAAAATAGCAAACTAACGAGAGAAAAAGTTACAGACTACACATATGGATGTCTCAATATTTACAATGACAATAGATAACGAAACTCGTGTCCATATGTTTGAATCTCTACCATTTTAGCTAAAGGGACTTTTGCTTTTCTCTTCAAACATTCCATAATCATGCCCTTTAGGTTCCCTGATCGAGGCAACTGGCTATAGATCCATTCCAAGAGGGATTCTATATCATCTGCAAAATCTTTCATGTGCCATTGCAGAAGCTGTGGAACCACAATCTTTTTCTTGCTTGAAACTCCCACGGAGGCTTCTAAATACTCCACCCTTGCTCTCCCTAAATCGTTCACTACCTCATCTGCTGTATAAACTCTAAGCTACACATGAATGAATATACCAATCTCATTATTCATAGACACTAGGGTAACAACAGTTTAATATTAAAAAAAAAAAAAAAAACGAGTAATAACCAAATTAAGATAAACTATGTTTGTCTACTTACTGCTGGTGAAGACCAACTTCCACGGCAAAGCGCAAATGTCACATTAGGCTCTGAATAGCCTAAACCATAAGTGTGTCGGAGGAGAGTTTCTTTCTCATCAAGCGAGTCCTTTTATGAAGATGTTGATTAATTAGCTTCTTGTGCTAATTAAATATATATTTAGAGGTATGAGTTGTTGAGATGGCATGCACTTACATGTTCTGGTTCACATGGATGTCGCAAAACGAAATGTTCAATCGCCAGAGCGTTGAGGACTATACCACCGACGTTGAGTGAAGCCTGCCAAAAACATACAAAGGCCATCATTAAGTTTGAAAATTCCTTACAATTAAAGATGATTTTAGAGTTCCCTCTTTGGATTTTGATCAAAAAGTTACCTTATTCATCAAGGTAAGTAGTCTATTGTGAGACGAAGGTAACCCATACTCAAGAAATGCCTATCATTGGAACATAGAATTCGACTTTAATTTCATTTTGTGTGATATATATCTTATAAAAAAAATTTTCAATAATTTATAATTTGTTAATGTGCCGTACATGCATGATACAAGCGTTATAGATATTAATCCAAAAGGCGAGTTTTTGCTTGTATGTCAAAAAACTCAAATCTACCTCCGATAGTTTCTCCATCAAGTCACTGCTAACACACATAAAGCGTCAATAAACACAATTTTATCAAGAATTATATATACTATTTTGATGAGATCATTTCGTATGGTGAATTAAGATTTTGAAATGTAAGACCTCAAGCGTGGAACAGCCGGTGAACAATAGTGGGTGAAACGGGTCACATCGATGGAGCTTCTTGAAATGTGGATGAAGTTCTTGTAAGGGCCAATGTCTCTGGTGACTCCTGATCCGTTCGAGTCTGGCAATACGTGATAAGGATCAAGATTCATTGCATTTTGATAATAACTATATGTGTTTGATTTCCGGCTACAAGAAGAGGGCCTTCTCGAAAGCGAGACATCCCCTTTGGTCTTTGATGAAACATGATTGAGTTCCAAGTAAATGCCTATGAGACAGTTGATGAGTTGTTCAGATACTTCGTTTGGGTCGTCTTTGGTCTTCACTTCCACAAGTCGAAGCCCTTTTCTTACTCTACCCATCTGCATCCTCGACACTCCATCAAATTCATCTGCCCACCAAAACCATGACCTTGAGTGAAATCTCCGAACTCATTAATTTTTCCCGGTATTTGAGACATGTGCAGCTTATATAATACATTCGGAAATAAGCAACTACTTACCTGTGAAGCCACCTGAAGACGTGGCATCCAAGAAATCTGGAGCATAAGAGAAAGAGAGCCTTGAATGAGTACTTGAGACAGCGTCTAGAGTAGAATGTTGGTAACAATGAGACAAAGATCGTTGATGAAGATCATGTCTCAGTGGCAAAGTACTCTGTCTCACATGGCTCTGCCTTGCCAATGTCCTCTTCTGCTCAGTCATATGCAAATGCATATCATGCCTTTGTCTCTGTTCATAATATATTTTAAGCTTAAGCTCCTCGATTTTTCGGTCTAGACATTGAATCTCTGCATCCACGACGGCTAATTCTTGTATAAGCTCGGAAAACTGTTAGACACCAAACTTCTTAACTGTTAGTTGATTAAGAAAATATAGTATTATATGAGGTATGAGTGTTGGTTTTTACCTGAGGTGGAAGAAACAATGAGGAGATACTTGGAAGAGAAACAACAGAGCCATGAAAAGCAGCTTGTAGAGTTTTATTCACTGCTTGTTCTTCCTCTAGTCTCTCTTTAAGATGCATTACCTGCAAAATCATATAAGTAACAGTTGGAATAAAGAGTTTGAGTCTTTCTTTTTAGGAACATAGGAGCTTACTCCTTCCTCTAAGTCATGTCTCTTGTTACAATGTTCCTGTGAAGCATCCATGAGTAGTTCCTCAAATTTCATGAGTTTCAGAGAAATAGAAGAAGAAGGAAACGGGTCTAAGTAGAGAAAGAGAGAATGATTAGAGTGAAACGTGGGAGCCATTAAAATGGTCGGTCGGAGAATTGAGTAGTTACAAAATATTTAAAAGAACATTAAAAACTGTTATTGACTTTTGTTTTTTTGGTCACTTGAGGAGGTTGTTAAGAAGGGATAATGCAAATCACATGAGACTCGCCGGAGCAACGGCCGATCAGATCCATATGACAAATAAAAACACAAAAAGACTTCCACTATAATTAGAAACACAGGTTTGTTAGAGGTGTACATGACGTGAACCCCATCACCGTAGCGACAACTCTCAGCCAAAACTGATTTTGATTTCATCTTTTCAGCTAGCCTGTTTTGAGTTTTTACCAAAAAAAAGCAAGCTGGCCCAAGATTAATATTTCAATTAAGGCTCCTAATCAACACTAAACCATACTACATATCTATATTTAAAAAGTTTGTAGAACAATGAAAAATATATGTTCATAGGAAGATGTCGTAAGGGTTTGTTACTTCTCAAATTTTAATGTTATATATGATTGTAGAAAAATTAAAAATGCATACGAAAACGTCTAATATAAAACCAATCTTACTCGACAGTCGACACTTATGACTTCTCAGAAACCTAAACCTAGTCGTGACGTCAAAAAGAAAAAAACGGAGAAAAAAAAACATAAGCGCCGCCAAGCTCATTCCTGTCCTTACAAAGAGATCGAGAAAATAGCCACTTTGGTGAAACACAAAAGTTGTCTTGGATTCAGAGGTCTGAATCTGCTGTTACATTGACGGGTTTTCAAGATCAGATTTTGTTGTTACATTGATTCAACATCTTGTCCCATTAAAAGGTACTCTTATAGCTAATTCTTCCTTTTAAGTAGGTAGCATAGCATCTTCTGTAGCGCTAGGTTAGGATTAGGATTTAGGAGTGAGAGTACGATTGACAAGTTGGTTAATGATAATATCTTCGAAGATACAATGGATTTGTCACCAAGCATGCGTCTGTCTTGTCTCCTTCCTCTCTGTTTTTGGTTTCATTGGAATACATACCGCTGTTTTTAAGTTGACAAGACATGGTTTTGTGATTTTTCTCTCCAAGCGAATGGTGATACTCAAACTATCCATAATCTATATATCTTGAGAAAGTCAAAGTTTTGAGATGATGAAACTCGGTTATATTTTGAGCTCCCGTAGCTTGAAATACGTTGTTCAATGGACTATATCTCAAATGGAAGATTTATGGAGGGTATTTTGAGTAGATCAGATGGTAGAAATGGGATATAGATCTATGTTTTAGCCTATTTTATAATAAAAAAGTTGTAGGTTAGTTGATCGAATGGTAGAAACATAGGTCATAAATCCTATATAGATATCGACAAAAAAATTTTAGTGGTATTCGAGTATATGCAAAAGAGTAAGATGGATCTTGATAATCGTTAAGATAGTAGACATATACGAGGATATGCAAGAGAGTAAGATAGATCTTGATGATCTTTGTAGTATTAGACATATTCGAGGATATGCAAAAGAGTAAGAGATACATGGTTGTAATGAAGAAATTACAAAAGACATCATCGATACATGATGATATGCAAAGAGAGCAAGGAGGGAAAAGTAAGATGGATTTTGATGTTGTTAATGTCAAGATCATCACTGATTCATGTGATTTTGCAAGACTTGAAGCAAATATGTTGAAGGGAGATGTGGGAAGTTAAGATGGTATGTTAGTATGTCTAAGAAATCATATACATCAGTTTTTTTCACTTGTAATTTTCTCTCATCATTGTATTTGTACCAGTCTTTAGGCCGAGTCTTGTGTTGTTTATAGTTTCATTATTAATTGCAAAATTACTTTTCTTTGTTCATTATTAACGTTTATATTAACCACTGCTTCATAATTCTTGTTATTAATGTTTGTGACCTAAGTTGGTGTTGTCTTTGAAAGAATAGTTACATTTGAAACTGATAATCAAACATGTTTCGAGAAGATAAAACATTAGAAACAAATCTCATGTAAAATGAAATCAAACACATTTGAAACGGCATCAAAGGTAAAAAAAAAAAAAAAATCAGAATCTCTGAGCTTAGAAACCACAATACCACCGAATCATGGATTTAAAAGCATACTAACCCAAATAAAACTTCAAGAAACCAAACAATAGATCTACCTAAGAAGAAGATTCAATCCTAGAGCAATGATGGAGCATGGAGGTGGAAAAAAATGAATGACTATCCCAAAGGAAATAGAAAAGATATGAAGCACTATAGAATTTCAGTTTCACATTTGCCACTAACCAGTAACCACCGGTTATTATCCAGAAAATAAAGACCAATCTAATCATTTTACAAAACATGTTCCACCTAATTAGGAAAGCTTCATGATTGACTCGACACTCAACACTAGACGCTTTATTTCCAAGTTAGAACATTCAGTTAAGAAAAAAAAATAATCTGGAATTACTATTTTTCTGAATGCTTTGGCCTTTGCTGTTATTGACCAAAATTTACTACAAACAATTACGTAGCTAAATACAACACTGGACACACACAAAACTTTACACATATTTTAAATAAAATGATATATATTGTATATGGTAAAACGTGGAATGTCTGGATTCTAGGCTAGAATTTCTAGCGCAGTTAATGATAAAACTGAAATGAATATTTTATAAAATATAAAGTTACTCATTTCAAATTGAGAAACAAGGGAAATAGTTATTCAAACCAGGAATATTTTATAAAATCAAAAAATTAATTTGTTTCCTTTTTTTTCTTGATGCACTTTACTTTTTTTTTTTTATACTCGAGAAGCAGAGAGAAAGAATTATTCAAACAAGAAATATCTAATAAAATAAAAATATGAATTTGTTATCTTCTTTTTTCTTCATGATATACTTTACCTTTTCTATAAGAATATGGGATTCTTATTCAAAGATATATTGTATTTTAAGTTAAATATTTTTTTTTGCTAATAGTATTTTAAGTTAAATATACTTGCAAAATTTTAAATATTTTTTTCTAAAAATCTCAAGAATCAATATATTTTCGGATTATAAAAATTGTACAGAGTCAAAAACAGTTTTACTAAATATACCCAAACTTAAATACTATAGTACTAATACCATTGTACATCAGTTTCATCGAAAAGGCTTTGTACTCTTTACATAATAATTATAAAAAAAATCCAATAGGGAAACCTTGGGACTATATATAAACCCATCTCTCGACCTCACAAACCTAAACCTAAAACGGCTAAGCCAGACGTCTAATACCCAAAAAGAGAGCGCCGTCTAGCTCTGCAAGTACGATCTGTAACTCCATCTTAACACAAAAGCTGATATGAGTTCTAAGATCTGATTCCGCCGTTTAGATCGAGTCATGGTCTTGTCTCAACAGGAAGGTACTTACGTTTACTTAGTGTCGTCTAGGAGCTAGATTGGAATAGCGTTTAAGAGAAGTTAGGTTCATGGTCTTATTTTCCATGTTGGGGTCCCTTTTTCACCAGCCATGTGTCTGTTTCGCCCCGTCCCGTCGGAATATTGAGATCTTTTTTAAAGATGAACCAACATTGTTTTGTCGTGATTTTTCTCTCCAAGCGAATAGTCTATCTACCTACCTCTAACCATTTACTAGATTATTAGGGTAGTTATGCTTGATTGAATAGTTGAAAATTATTCTAAGTCCAACATAGCTTACCACAATCTCTTCTTTGGGAAGAAAACCGATAGATGTAGTGAACAGTTTTTCTAGTATAAACCGATCTAGAGAAAGTACTCGACATATTCTAGGATATGCAAAATAAATCGATTGATATTACATGAATATGTTTTAGGAAATGTTATTTTTTTAATTATTTAAAAAATAGTTGCTGATACAATTACTTTCTTTTTAGATGAGTTAAAAATTTAAAAATAAAAGTAACCGTCGGTAATTTATATTATGTAATGAAATATATTCTAGGATATGCAACAAAAAAAAGGATGTTGGCATTGTTTTGCAAACTGCTTTGTATTTTTTTTCATTTCTGATGTAATTTTATTTGCCTTTTATGTAAATTCTCTTGTTTATTATATTTCATATGGTGAAAGGAAATTTATGTTTATAAGTTGCTTATTTTTTTACTTTCCAATCAGTTATACAAGTTTTCTTTTACCCATTCGAAATCGACCATAGAGATGAAAGCATAACATATTTTGCATCGTAAGGAAAAGAGTATAATATTTCAGTAGACCTTTTGAATTATATTTTAAAATTCATGCCATATCAATTTGAAACTTGTATTGATTTGTCATTTGATGTCTGTTAATATCATTCATTTGATAACACTCCTTAAATTGGCTCCCTTGTATAAACCAAAGTATACATCACAAACGTATAGGCCGAACATACAATATAAAGCTATTGTCGAAGTCCTCACTTCTCAAACGTTCTTCAATCTCTTCATCCTCATTTCGTCATTGAGCCATGCCCGTCTCCTTTTTAAAACATAGTTGAGCTGAGCCATCAAACGGCAAAACCAGAGAATTGTGCAATCCAGGAATCCAGGACATCAACACGAGACAGCTTCTGCATCTGGCTGAGATTCTTGACTATCCGTCTCAGCAAGTAAAGGGCTTTTCTGAAACTTATTCCTCAGCTGACCACAAGCAGCACCCGCGTCGAGTCCTCTTGTTTGCCTTACGCTAGCAGTAATCTTACGTGACTCCAACGCAGCTGCAAACGCTAGGACCTGCACATTTTGGTTAATAGAAGCGATTACAGACTTTTTATCTGTAATTAATTGAGGCTTTGAATCCAAAACCAAACCAAATAGCGAATTCATGCGCTTAATGGTTAGTAACACACCGCTTTCTTGTAAGGTCGCTTGTACTCCGATCCTTCTATCGGGTTGTAAGGTATCAAATTTACGTGATAAGTTTTACCCCATTCACGGAGTAGTTCTGCGAGTTCCACCGCATGCTCAACTTTGTCATTAACTCCAGCTGCATCATCATTTTTCTAACTTCTGTTATATTAAGTGGTATAATGAGGGAGAAAAACAGACATTTTGTTTACTTCAAGTCTCACACACCTAGAAGGGCATATTCAAAGGAGACTCGTCTATTTGTTTCCTGGAAGTAATCACGACAATCCTTCATAATTGCTTCCAGCGGATAAGCCTTGGCACTTGGTACAATTTTTTCCCGGAGACTCTGATTTGGCGCATGTAAGCTGATTCGCCAAAAGAACAACTCAAGAGTAAGTAAATAGAATGAAAACATAAAACTCAATGAGATGAGACCGATTCAGAAGATATGTTACATGATTAGAAAATAAGATATTTATATATATATATATATATATATATATATATATTATTTTTTTTTTTGGGGCATCTTAACCTAAGAAAGCTGAGTAAAAAAGATCATTTTAGGACGCACCTGACAGCTAAGGTCGACTGAAGCTTATGAGAGGCGAGCTTCTTGATTGTGTTCGGAACACCTACTGTTGATATTGTAATCATTCGTTGCCCGATTTCAATGTCCTAAGTAAAAGAAAACCCTACTGTCAGTGAGTGCTCTGTCTTACTATTGTGCAATTAAAATTTGTGCAAAGAAATAAATCATGTATTTGTGCAGAGAAACATTTTTTTATTATGGTCAAGTCTTTTGTGTTGGCTTGCCAATTAAATTACAGAGCCTACATAGCAAGAACTTCAATTATATCTACACAGAACCATGTCAAAATGGAAAAAGGCTATTGGCAAATGTTACCTTGTTCATACACCGATGAGCATCAAGTACTGACTTTAGGTTCAACATCGGCTCACCCATTCCCATGAAAACCACATTTGTCACCCTATGCTTAAACACATCCTCGATAGCCAACACCTAGACATTTAAAAATTACACTTGTAAACACAAGCAACAATTACATTTTTACTAAGAATTCTTCTCCTGGGTCTCAAATAGGAACAAATATATGTTTCTTAACATTTATGTGTCTCTATGATGAAACATTTAGGATCAGATCAATAGTCTTCTTCGAATTATTGCATAAGATATTCTACTTAAGATCTGATCCTAAGTGTTTTATCTTGGAACAAAACTACAAATTCATAAATCTGTATCATGCTCTCTGTTTGATCATCATTCCCAAATAAGATTCCTTTGAACATAGTTTCATTTCACATAATCCATAAGCTGCAGAAAACAAGAGGAAATATAGAAGCAAACCTGCTCAATAATTTCATGCCGCTGAAGATTTCTTGAAAACCCTCCTTTTCCCGTAGCACAAAAGGAACAGCGCAGAGGACATCCAACCTAAAGCAGAACTTCAAGACATCAGTATTAAAATTCAATTATGCAGAGCCAAAAAAACAAATCTTTAACAATAAGAAAGTCAGATTCACCTGGGAAGAGACACAAGCAGTGAGGCGCGTTATGCCCTTCTCGTCATCTTGGACAGGTATACCAACAGTTTCGATCAATAGGTTATCTTCAAGCTTTAGCAACAACTGTAAGATAAAACCAAAACACTAGAAGCCTTAAACACTAATCAAACAGAACTTAAGCAAAATAAATCTCAACATTGCACAAAGTTACCTTAATGGTACCATCAGTGGCGGTAACAGTTTGGTAAATGGGTGATCTTCCCACTTTATATCCACCATCCACAAGCTCTTTACGAAACGTTTGTGGCACTTTCAGCATCAGGAAATTGAAGACTGGTTAATGTCTACAAAGATGATATATTCAGAAGACATAGAATTTGGTTAGAGTTTGCTTACAATTGTTAAAGTCTTCAACTTTAGCAGCCTTCCTCTTGTAAATGAGATGATGGAGCTGCTTCCCTCTGTAGCCTTCCTGCAAAATTCCCACCGGAAAAAAATCAGAACTTTATCGACTAAATCAACCTGAACCCTTGTTAAATTGCAAAAGTCGGATCTTTACTTGACCGAGGTTGATAGCGAGCTGTTGAAGCTCTGGCTCCGACATTCCGAGGAGAACCTGCGAGTCAATGTGTGGAGTACGCGCCGGTTTAGCAGAGGCCGGTTTGGGAGACGGTACGACGGTTGTGGAGGCAGTGGCGAAGACGGTAGCGAAGGAGTGACGCCGCACTACCATACGAGAGATGGGAACAGAGAAAACGAGGTTTTGGAGCATAGCCATAGTATTGGTTGTTGTCGTCATCATAGCTTTGAATTCGATCACTCAGAAGTTGGAAGACGACTGAGTAAACCCTTTTCTTCTGCGGCTAAAACCTCTCTGCAGCTCTCTCTCCAAGTTGGACTAGTTTTGCTCACTAAGGGGGATAAGCCAAAAGAACGTCACGCAGTTCGAATGCGAAAGAAAAAAACGACACACATTTATCATTAAGGGGATGCGTTTTGCGTTTGCCGTTTAGTGTGCGACTTGGTGCAGTTAATTAATTTTACAAAGAGGTTGGATTTGAAATGCATTCCATCCAAATTTTGATAATTCTTTGTATCTCTAAATATTTATAGTGTAATTTACCCAATAAAACTTGACTTCGGATTTTTGTTGTTCTTTACGAGTCCAAAAATACCGATATGAAAAAATAAATTAGGGAACAAAAACACAAAGAGTGTTACAAGTTACAACAGAAGAGGCAAAAATTACCTCATATATACTTCTTCACTCGATATATATAACAGCATACAAGGAAGCCTAAGGCCACACATGTTTTCTAACGTTTGGGTATGGGACATGTAACCTGGAAAATTGAATGCATCCGTTGTTATTCTCGACCTGCACGGTTTGTCCAGAATCGTATACAATCCGTCGAAAACGGATATCCGCAGTTTCGAGTACCCGCGGAAAAAAATTCCATTCGGGAATTCAGTGATCGGCTTGACCTGTTTTCCAAATCTCTAAAGAAAAGGCCTATGCGCGGTGCCTGCCAAACGGTTTTTGAGTAAACCGTTTTTCGGATGACTTAGAACCAATCTTTTCTAGTTTCTTGGTATCCTTAGCCGGATTGGTCTGACTCGGTTTTCCCAAGTTGTCCTGAAGTTGTTGCAAGGCACGGACTACTTGGTCCATGGTTGGGCGCGACTTAGGTTCGAATGAGATACACTGCACCGCAATGCTGGCCATTCTCACGGCTTCTTCAGGTAGGTACTGTGTGTCTATCCGAGTGTCCACGATTAGGAGAACCTTGCGTTTGCTTGTGAGGTATGGTCGAGCCCAATCTACAAGGTTTTCTTCTTTAGCCGGCCTGTTATGGTCCAACGCTTGTTTGCCCGTTAAAATCTCTAGAAGCACAACTCCAAAACTGTACACATCGCTTCTTGCATTCAAATGACCTGAAAAAGAATTAAAAGAATGGAGAGACAAAACAAGGATTCAAACCATTATCCATATGCTCTAAAATATTTGATCAACCTAGTCATAATTCATTTTAAGGAGTGGTAGATTTTTACCTGATGACATATACTCAGGAGCAGCGTAGCCATATGTACCCATGACCCTTGTACTAACATAGCTCAGATCACCCACTGGACCGTCTCTAGCTAGTCCAAAGTCAGAAAGTTTTGCGTTGTAGTCCTGTTAAGGGAAACATAGTCATCAGTAAAATATTATCAAGACATTTTAATCATTTTTAGAAATATCCATCTCTCTACATACCCCATCAAGTAAGATGTTGGAGGCTTTAATGTCTCTGTATATCACTTTGACAGGATCGCTGTGAAGAAAAGCAAGCCCCTTTGCTGCATCAAGCGCAACCTTGACACGTAGAAACCATGGGAGTGGCTTGAAGTATGCACCTCCTGCATTAAACCATTTCCATCAGAACAAAAATACAAACAAAAACATAGATTTGATCAAAGATAAGATGACTCACTTCTGAATAGATGATTCTCAAGACTTCCTTTTTGCATAAACTCGTAGACAAGAAGACGCTGTTCATCCTCTAAGCAATAACCGATCAGTTTAACAAGATTTGGGTGACTCAACTGCCCCAAGTAGTTGATCTCTGTCTGAAATTGACAACAGAACACAACAAATCAGACTCAAAACATTCACACTCAACACATATATGACTTCGAGTGTGGGGAAATGAAAAAACTGTACCAGCCATTCACGGTGACCTTGAAAACCTTCTTTGTTAAGCCTTTTAACGGCGATGACCAAACCGGTTCCAGGTCTAGTGGGAGTGAGAGTGGTCTCATCTAACCAGCCTTTAAAGACACAACCGAAGCCACCTTCTCCGATCACACTATCTGGTCTGAAGTTTCTGGTGGCGAGTTTGAGTTCGTTAAAGGTGAAGCTTTTGACGGGGGTCGAACTCAATATCTCCCCTTCCGTCTTCTGAGCTGCCGCTACAGTCGACGAAGATTTCCGACTGGAGAGACTTAGACCGAACAGATCGCTGCTCTTACCTACAAACACACACATATGTTGACCATTTTCAAAATTGAGCAGAATCGAAATCGGAAATTTCCTTTCATTTTCCGGTTAAACACACGAATGTAATGAGTAGAACAGAGAGATGCATAATTCCAGATTTTCTTGTGGAAAACAAAAGGAGATTGCAAGAAGAATGATAGTTGGGGGGGAGAGAGAGAGAGAGATTGTACCACTGTGGAAGAGGTCGGCTTTGACTCGAGAACTGAAGCAAGAACCCATCAGCTAAGAACAGATTCGTTTTCTCCTTATTTTGATTCTTGATTGTTCTGCTCTAGCTTCTTGAGCTGAGAATATGGATTGTGTTGTAAGCAGAGAAGGAAAAAGAGAGAAATATAGAAACTTTCGACCCTCCAGGCAAAAAAATAAAAGATTGAGAGAGAGAGATGTGAACAGAGATGGCAGAAAAAAGAAGAAAGAGAACAAAGTTTTGGGTTTGGTGTTAATGAGAAGCACGAGGGGTGACCAGAAGAAGAGAAGATGAAGAAGGAGGAGAAGATTGGTCTTTTTTTCTTCTTTGTGGATGTGTGAAAGAAAGTCAAACAAATGGACACAAAACCAAAAGAAATAAAAGTATAGTTCGGCGAAAAGATAAAGGTCGTTGGATTCTATTTGATCGAAATGATATGATTACCCTTTTTTTTAATGTATAAAAGTCTTTTTAAAAAGATCTTTTGGCAATATCCTAAAACGTTCTTTTGCTGACAAATTGAATTGAAGACATATTAGTCAAATTTACTTTGTATGGGTGCTGTTTTGTTTTGTTATGTTACGGTGCGTGTCTTACCATTTACGGGACGACAAACAAACAGCGGAACATGACGTCTGTCTCGTAACGAGTTATTTTGATTTGGTCACTCGACGTTTATTGGTTATATGTGTTATGTTTGTGCGTGTCAGCGTGTGTGTGTAAATAACAGTGTAAGCAGAAAATAATACGTTTAGTTAGTAGTTACCCATAATTTAACAACGGCAGCCAAACTCCTAGGACAAAATTGTTCACCATGACGTTTTTACTTAAATCACGAAATAAATTTGTATTCGCTGTCGAGAGGCTAATGAAAAAATCGAGATGTCATGTCCGTTCAATTATTTTTTTCATCTCGTACGTACGGAAATGGTTTTTTTTTTCTTTCTAGACAGAGAAAGTTTTTTACATACATAAATAATTGACTCAAGCTATATCTAAATATACATATGAATACAAATGATTTTTTTAAAAACTCATAATCGAGAATACATGAATAAAAAAAAAAGGAGGAAAAACAGGTTTGACTTGGGGTGGTAGGTTATGTGATTTATGAGTCGCGTATTGTTTTATAAGTCGCTGTCTGTTTGGTATGGCTTGGACTTTTTAAGATCCCAAAAATACTACTTCTTCTTCTTAACAGGAGATTTATTTATTTCAAAATATACGGGTTGGACAACTTTGACGTACGGAGGTACCCACTTCAAACTTGGACTTTGCCGTTTCTTCTCGCACACCCAAGACACAAACTCACACATTGCTAAAAATTAAAATTCACCTTTTTTGTTCTCCGTTATAAGAGTCGCACATTTTTTGATACACTAATTTCAAAACAGGATTCAGTTCTTTTTGTGTTTTTCTCTTACATTGTTCACATGAGACTAGAGAGAAATGAATCGATATATGTTTCCTTAACTGTTACACCAATAAAATTTGCCTCTCGTTTTTGTTGCAACAGTTGAAACCAGATGATTTTCAAATCGATTTTTTATATATCCATATACAAGTAATTGTATTCATATATGTATGTGCATTAAACAAAAAAATAATAATATATATGTATGTGTCTGTATTTAAATATTTTAGCTGCCAAAAAATATGGTTTTAAATTACATTGGTCGTGTGGCCCAATGTTTTGGCTGACAATTCAGTTTTGGATAATGGTAAGTGATATACCCACATGCCTCAGGCCCAAAAAGCCCACGAACAAAAGAAAATAAAGAGCCTAATACTGTGTACACTTTTGTTTTCCATGTTCCCTTGAATTGAAGGCTTAAGAATTCAACAATGTGTGTTATTAGTATATGACAACCACTTGAACTGAAACTATATGTTATAATTAGTACTATAAACGTTAAATAGGAAAGCATTTATGTTTGATAGTATATAACATGGACCGAGTCAGCTAGATTTTTTTTAAAAACGTTTTAGAAAAGCCGCCATTTAACTTCGTCCCCAAGCCAAAACTTTTAATTTCACGATTGTCCGCTACGCTCCCCCCAACCCTCCACGTCTGTTTCTAATTTACCTGTTTACCCCTTTCACCATCGCTCTGTTAGAACAGTTTATAAAAAAAAAAACTATTTCTTGTTTCTTTTTAAAATGAATATCACCCATATTCTCTGTCTTGGTTCATTTTTTCTGTTTTTTTTTGGTTCATTACAGCTTTTTTTGTTTTTAATCATTAAAACAGTTAAGGATACATTTGACATTTAACAAGAGTGATATATTAACCGGACCTTCGCTTCATCTTCCTTTTCGCCTATCTTCCTGGATTATTCTCTTTTTCACCACGCCTAATCGACGAACCTTCAAAGCTCTCTCTCTCTCTCTCTTTCTATCTCATCGGTATATATAATAAATCAAATCACACAAGACTCGTGAAAGAGGAAGAAACGCGTTTTTCTATTATTAATTACTATTGTACAGACTCATTTCAATTCAATTCAATTCAATTTGTTTGAATTTTAAAAGTTTCTTCTGGGTTTGAATTTGAAGAAGATAATCGAATTAGGAACGATGGGGATGGATTTGAGGGTTGTTCCGGCCGATGAATTGTGGAATCGAGGGAGAGATTCTAGCCACGACGGTGAACGTGACCTAGGCCTAATGGTTACTGATTTTATCGAGACCGGAGGTGGTGCAAGCGGTGGTGCTCCTGATTCCTGGTGCAGCAGCGATAGCGACTCTGGATTCCCAGATCCTTCTTACCTTTCCGATAAGATTCAGGTACCACCGTCGCACGATTTGGTTCTCTTGCTGGCTTTCAATTCCCGTATTATCTGGGATAATTTGTTTTCGTTATGCATTTTTAAACTGGAGGCTGATTATAGTGTTGTGATGCTCGAACATGGTTTAGTATGATCCATTTACACTGTTTTGTACATGGTTTTTTTATCACTGACCTCAAAATGCAACTCAGAATGGTAGTTTTTTCTTATCTAGAGTTGATATATGTGGCTTGAGGGAAGCATGCTCTTTTAGTATTTCGGTTTCTAGGAGAGGTGGAGAACACTTTTGTTAAATTAGCTTTATCTGTTTGTATCTGCAGTATCTCAAGTACTCTATGGCTCAACACGAAACTGAGGTTCTCTCCGTGGTTCGTACTCTGATGCTTACTATTAAGGAGAAAGATCTTCACTCTGTGAAATCTGGTACTTGTAATGCCAGTTGTATCAGGTTCTATCTCGCAAAGCTTCTAAGACTTTCCGGATATGATGCTGCTGTTTGTTCCGCAAGATGGCAAGGCGGTGGCAAAGTTCCTGGTGGTTGGTTTTTCCTCCTAAATTCCATTCTATATGGTTGTTTTTATCTGCATTTCAAATATGTAAGAGATTGATATGTTTTATGTTTCTATGAAATTTTTAGGTGACAATGAATACATAGATATTATATTGAGTGACACTGAAGTTGGCCAAGATGATCGTCTCATTGTTGACATTGACTTCAGAAGTCACTTTGAAATCGCCCGAGCCGTGGATTCTTACCAACGAATAATGGAATCACTCCCTGTGGTCTATGTTGGAACCGTGGCAAGACTAAACCAGTTCCTCCAAGTAATGGTCGATGCAGCCAAATTCTCCTTAAAGCAGAATTCGATGCCGTTGCCTCCATGGAGATCTCTGAACTACCTGCGATCCAAATGGCATTCACCCCACAAAAGGCATCTCGGTCCGATCGATCAGCAAGGCCCTGGAATGTTCTTACCAGGGATGCACGGACAGTGTGCTGAGAATCTAAAGAGGCTTCAGTTTGCTCTCCAAGTCGAACAAGAGTCTGAAAGATTCATGAAGAATAAGAGCGGTTTTAGCCGCAGGAACAAACCCGAGAAGATAAGAGTTCAAGGGGATCGTGCTCCTTAAAGAGATTGTACAGATTGTTTTTTGGGGCATCAAGAGGCCAAAGAATTTTGCTCTGTTGAGTCGTTTTCGAGTGTAATATTTTTGCGGCTGAGTCTTTTTTTTTTCTTTTTCTTATCAATGGGATTCAATTGGGGGTTACAATAAGAGCCGAGGTTAGGCTTATACGAAGAAGATAATATACGAAGTAATACACGTCAGGTACCATAATAGTTTGTTCTAAGCATGTTTTTATTTGAATGGGGGGTGTTTTCCATGTTATTTTGGTTTCAATTAAAATTACGATTAACAAATCACTGTTTTGAACTTATGATCAATGCTTCTTTTAATATTTACACCAATGTGGTATACAACTTCTCATTGGAGAAACTTTTTTTGAAAATATGCTGTGTGAGGTATTCATCTTCCTTGCATTATTGGCTGCTCAGATTTCCTCCATAAGTGGAAGATATTCAAATATGAGATTTTGGGTTGAATGTTTTGTTATGATTTGGAGTTCGATTTGTAACCTCGTCAAACACGGTTAAATGTAAATCGGTTAAAAATAACGAAATACGGTTTAGTTAGATCTAGAGGTTAAATTATAGTTATGATTAAGGGGTTATTGGAAGGTTGATTTTAAAAGAGTTTGTGCATTTCCAAAGTTTAGAGATTTTAAAGTTCTCAAAGATTTTTGTAGATTCCAATCAATAAATTTGTTTACCCAGATTTTTATTGTTTAGTAGGTTTTTCATAAGATAGTTTTTACAAATGCATATGATAGGTGCAGTATTTTGAAAGTTAATAACCAAATATGTAAAAAAAATCATTGTCCCACTAAAGTTTGATAAAATTGCAAAATCAATAAATATTCAAATTTTTTAATAACAACAAAAATTAAATAGAATTACAAAATCCACACACCAATAACAATAATAAAATATTTTATTAAGAATCTATAAACCAATAACAATAGATTAAACTCTAAAATTCTTTAAAAATCATTCTCCCAATACACCCCCCTTAGTTATGAGTGGTTATATAATAAAAATATATTACTAAATATATCATAAAACAAAGTAAAATGTAAATAAAAAAAATTATCACAAAAAAATCATTATTATTTTATTATTACCTCTTATTTTGTTCATATCTTATTTTGTTCAATCCAAATCTATGTGTATGTAAATTATATTCTATCTGTTTCAAAAAGAGTGTCATTTTGACACATTTCACACAAATTAATAAAGCATTAAAATATACATATATGCTCCTATTTAATTAAGTGATTTATCAGTTTAATTAGTTTCAAATTAAGGGTAAAATTATAAAATTTAGTATAAAAATACAATGAAAATGTAGAATGACATTCTTTGTGAAACAAAATTAAACTCTAAAATGACACTTTTTGTGAAACAGAGGGAGTATAACTTTTCAATATCACAATAATGTCACATATATCAAAACAAATCTAAATTATATATTTTTCCTTATTTTTGTTATTATTCTTGAGATAATACATTATCTATTCTTGTAAACTGCTATTTCCAAATCATTATACATTCTGTCTAATTATTTCGTATTTCTTTCTATTTTGTAAGCACTCTATGGACCATATATACATATTATCTACTTTTTATTATGTTGATCATTATAATTTTTCTTTTCAATTACTTAGAAAACTTTAGGAAAATACTTGTCGTCATTGATAATAGAAGAAATTTAAAATACATCATACACTATATCACTTTCACATAGCACACAACTTAAAAGCCTGCAACCTGTTCAAAAACAATTTTACACCAGCTCCTACTCCCAATTGGCAATAGATGTTTACATATGTATACTGCATACAATCTTTCATGAGATACAAATTATCCATTTTATATTCCATCTAATTCTTATCCTCTTAAGTAACCCATGAATGAATAGATGTACACTATATGATCATCCTCTCATATTGTCAACTTCAATTAATTTTGTACGATTTCTTTCAGGCCAATTATAAAATGCCAAGTTCATGCTTATCATCTAAATACATCAAACTTCTAATGAGGAAATAATATCCTAAAAAAATCATTTCCACTAAATTTTATAGCAAAAATTGTTGATAAGTTTATTTAAGAAACTGAAAATCAATATTAATTAGTATAAATACACACACACACACATGCATATTCTTAGCCCAATCTTACTATCCAAACGAATCACTGTAATCTATCTTCCAAACAAAGCAATGGCCAAAACGACACGGTGTTCTACTCTCCCTTTCCTCCCCATAGTCGCTGCGATGATCTTTCAACTCTCAGCCGTGACTTCGGCCATTGGCATCAACTATGGAACACTAGGGAACCTTCAACCTCCTCAACAAGTGGTTGACTTCATCAAGACAAAGACAAAATTGGACAGTGTCAAGATCTTTGATGCGAATCCCGACATCCTCCGAGGCCTAGCGGGCACTGAAATCAGCGTCACCATTATGGTCCCTAACGGTAACATTCCTGCGATGGTCGACGTTGCAAATGCTCGTCAATGGGTCGCTGCCAATGTCTTGCCGTTCCATCAGCAGATCAAGTTCAAATACCTTTGTGTCGGAAACGAGATTCTTGTTAGTAAAGACAATAACTTGATATCAAATCTTGTTCCAGCGATGAAAAGTCTTAATGAAGCTTTGAAAGCTTCCGGTCTCGAGTATATTAAGGTTAGTGTCAAGTCATGATGATCAGAATTCAACTTGCCTTATATATGTGGTTTTTTTTAAACTCCGGTTGGATAAACACAACAAGTTATTCGGATGCATGTAATATTGTTAACCATGTTTTTGTATAGATATTCGATATTCATATTTTCATAAATATACTTTGAATACAATGTTATTTGTTCTTACTATCAACGAGATGTAAATCCACCATTATTTGTTGTCAGGTGACAACTCCACATGCATATACCATAACCTTTAACCGTGATGCACCAAGCAAGAGCAGATTTAATGAAGATCAAAAAGATCTTTTTACAAAGATCTTGGAGTTTCATCGTCAAGCTAAGTCCCCATTCATGTTCAACGCCTACACTTTTTTCACGATGGACCAGAACAACGTCAATTACGCAATATTTGGTACATCAAATGCAGTAACGGATAGCAATACACAACACACGTACAACAACTTGTTTGACGCAATGATGGATGCAATGTATTCTGCTATGAATGCTGTTGGCTTTGGCGACGTAGATATGGCTATAGGGGAGACCGGTTGGCCTACCGCTTGTGACGCTGCATGGTGTTCACCTGAAAACGCTGCACAGTACAACCTCAATATCATCAAGCGTGCAAATGTCATAGGGACACCGCTTATGCCCAACCGCCACGTCGATATCTTCATATTCGCATTGTTCAACGAAGATGGGAAACCCGGTCCAACCAGTGAGAGAAATTGGGGGCTATTCAAACCGGATTTCTCTCCGGTTTACGATGTTGGAGTCCTAAAAGACGGCGTTAAAATCCCACCGAGCACCAACGGAAAATGGTGTGTGGCGAAACAAGACGCGACGGACACAAAACTACAAGCGAATATTGACTGGGTGTGTAGCCAAGGTATAGATTGTAAACCAATCTCACCTGGTGGCGTATGTTTCGACAACAACAACATGAAGAGTCGATCCTCTTACATCATGAACGCTTATTACCAAAGCAAGGGGGGCCCTGATGATGCTTGTAACTTTAGTGGTACCGGTATGTTCACTACTAACAACCCAAGCACTAGCACATGTAACATACCAAGCGGCGGTGGCTCACAAAGCAGCGGTGGGAAATGGTGTATGGCTAAACAAGAAGCTACAGAGAAACAACTACAAGCTAATATTGATTGGGTGTGTAGCCAAGGTATAGACTGTAAGCCAATCTCACCTGGTGGCATGTGTTTTGATAACAACAACATGAAGACTCGATCTACGTTCGTAATGAACGCTTACTACCAGAGCCAAGGATGCACCGAGAACGCTTGTGATTTCAAGGGTAGTGGCATGGTCACTACTACCAACCCGATCACTACTAGCACATGCGCACTAACAACAGTAACGCTCTGAATTATTTTTATATTGTATTTACTGAAATGAATAAAATAAAATCAATAAAACTAGATCCTTTGATTTTAATATAATAAGAGCAAAGCCATTTTTCTTTGTTTTTATGTATGTACTCTGGTGGATTTTAATATACATGTTGTTTATGAATGTTAAAATTGTAGTTTTTAATTTAATTAAAAATCTTAGAATTCGGAAGTCAAACATATTCGGTTTAGTATCCGGTTTGTTCAAATAAGGCATTGCTCAGATAGAACCGAACGAACCGGAACCTACGCATGGTAGAACCAAAAAGTTAAACCGAAATGGGTATCTCAAAATCAAATCAAGCTCTGAAATTTAGGGATTGAACCATTTTTTCACGGATTAATCATTACAGAGACTTGAGCTTTTCTTCTTGCTTATTCTTCACGGATTGGTTTCGATCTCTCTTCTTCTTCTTCCTCTTCACTCTCTCTCTCTCTCTCTATTGTAAAGCAAAACGGATCTGAAATCTGGGGGAGCTAACAATGGAATTTCTGGTAACAGTTGCGGAATTCGGCCTATCGTTGGTGCTGATTGTCTTCTTTGGATTTCTCTCCGTGGTCGTATTTGAAGCTTGGAGAAGGAGACACAGTAACGTGTACGTTCTACTCCATTTCTTTGAATTCTCTTGATTTGTGGGCTTTTATTACTGTAATCTTATTCTGACTCCTAATTGTGGTAATAAAACTTTTGTTTCATTTTGTTTTTGGATTTTCCCAGCTCTGTGGAAACGGTGACTACACTCGAGGATCCGAAATCTTTAAAACCGGTATCGTCTGATTCTTTATCTTTTTCTGATTGAATGGCCTAGTATTAGTTTTCTGGGTTGTGTTGGTATGTCACTTTAAAATCAGTTAGTTATATAGTTCATGGAACTGAGATTTTCTCTAGAAAGCTCTTGCGTTTGCGATTTGGATACTTGGTCCGTGTTTGGCATTCAGCCGGTATGTCGAATGAAATGGCGTCTGCCCAAATTGTAAATGTAGACTTTAAGGGGAACTGTTTCTGTATCAAATGTTGCATTTTGGTTTGGTAAAGAAGCTTGACAAGTTCAGTGGTATAGTGCTCGATTAGCTTTTAGGTTATGGATAGTCCCTTCCAGATACAGACTTTGGATACTCTTAGCTTGTGGCTTAGCAAGAACGATGAACTGTTCCATTATAATGTTGGATTTATACATAGATCAGCACTTTGTTTTGTCAATCATGATGATTTGACATGCTTGATCACATTGGTTCGTGGCATTGTTGCTGCGATTGAGGAATCCAGTTCGCTTTTCCTGACTCTGTTTTTCAAAATTTATCATCAGGTTCCTTGCCCTCATATTATCGACCCTGCTGAAAAGTATTTGTCATTAATAGTTCCAGCATATAACGAAGAACAGAGACTTCCCGCAGCTCTTGAAGAAACAATGGAGTAAGTTAAAATACTTTCACTTTTTGTAATTGCTTCTTTTGAATATTGTGTCTCTGCTTACACTCGTTAGAAGTTTGCTTCCTTCAAAACAGTAGCACAAGCCTTAATTATGCATACTTCAGAGGCATAATTGTAATTCACTTGTGGTTTTCAGCTACCTTCAAGATCGTGCATCACGGGACAAGAGTTTTTCTTTTGAGGTAAATGTTTTCCAGTTTTCTCTTTTATCTCCTTACAACTCACTGAGGTGGATTCTTAACCTAGATATGGCCTTTGTTATGGTGAATATGTATGAGCTTTTCAAGGTTTTTTCCCTATAATTAATTCACCTAACTCTATAAAATAAGGGCAATGCTCACAATTTATTAGTCTATCAAATAGACTACCCCCACTCCTGCTAATAAATCTTGTTGCATTCCTTGAACCCTATATGCACCAGTGGAGTAAGTTTATGGTTTCTGCTTCTAGGTAGTGATTGTTGATGATGGAAGTGTTGATGGAACAAAAAGAGTAGCTTTTGATTTTGTTAGAAAGCACACAGTTGACAACATAAGGGTTATACCCCTGGGGAAGAATCAAGGCAAAGGAGAAGCTATAAGAAAGGTGAGTTCAACTCTTTAGCGCATACAACTCTTTATATGTATTCTATGTGACTGGGTAAAATTGTATACTTGCCATTTCATTCTTAAAAAAAAATTAATCGAAGCTTTCTACTTTTTGAAAGCGTTAAATAGGGAATGATGCATTCGCGGGGTCAGCTACTTCTCATGTTGGATGCTGATGGAGCAACTAAAGTAACCGACCTAGAAAAACTTGAAAGTCAGGTCTGCCCTAAGTTATGGCTATTAAAATTTCAGAAAAACTGGAAACTGTGCTATAAATATCCTGACCTCCTAGCCTCATAGATTCTTGCAGTAGCTAGAGAAGAATATTCAATCAGAAATCCAGCATCTAAGGAAATGGATTTCAGAATAGGTGATATTCAAGTATCTGCATTTGGGTCTCGTGCTCATCTCGAGGAGAAAGCTCTTGCTACTGTAAGTTTTGCAAACGTCTGTTCTAGATACAACATCATTCTTTTTCTATGTATACACACAGATGCATATACATGTATGTGTCTTAGATAATTGACTTCAGTGTGTCAATTTCAGAGGAAATGGTATCGCAACTTTCTGATGAAGGGTTTCCATCTTGTGGTTCTATTAGCTGCTGGTCCTGGTATTCGGGATACACAGGTGGTATATTGAATCTCATATGTCGTTTTCTTCGGCACTCTTTGTTTCACCAAGACATATTCTTGAGTAATAATAACTAAACATCATTTTTCTTTTTTCTTTTTTGTCAGTGTGGCTTCAAGATGTTTACTAGAGCTGCTGCTAGGAGACTTTTCACAAACGTCCATCTGAAAAGGTATGTGTAAATGAATTAATGATGAAAAACTAACAGGAGAAACATCAATAAGAGTATCCCATTTGAATTCTCAGGTGGTGCTTTGATGTTGAATTGGTGTACTTGTGCAAGCGTTTTAATATTCCAATGGTTGAGATCTCTGTGAAATGGTCTGAAATTCCCGGGTCTAAAGTCAATATGTTGAGCATTCCAAACATGCTATGGGAGCTTGCTTTAATGTCTGTGGGATACAGAACTGGCATGTGGAAGATCCATCAAGCACGAGACACACAGACAACATAGATAGAGATGGAGAAAAAACCTCAGACCACACAAGTTTACTGCAGAGAGGATATAGTTTTGATGTCTCTGATTAAGCAAAAGGAGAGCTAAGGCGATAGAACATATGTTGGGTCCTTCTTTCAATAGATGTAATAAAAATCTTAACGAGATTAGAAATTATATAATGAAACTTCTACAGCTCTAGTTTATATTTGGTTTAGTAATGACTCTCAAGTTTTCCAATGATTATGCTCTCTACTGTTGAGTTTTTACATCTTCATGGCATGCATGAAGTCCATACCTCTTTAAAGTTTAAACAGTTGCAGGGGTCGGACTGATTGGAACAATCCATGTTGTCCAACCAAGTTTGTTTTTATATAGTGAGGTAAAATATAAGCTTTCAAAATATTGTTAGGAAAATAATTTTGAATTAAGGAAGTTCCTGCTCGTAGTTGGATACAAGTTTCCAATTCTTTTGATTCTTCCTCTCTCTATCTTTCAAAGTGTTAAAAATCTCTGTATGATGATGATGATACACTTGAAATTGCATAACGAAGTAATTCAATTTTGGGTTTATATTAGTTAATATTCAGATAAGGACAACAAGGGCTTATAGCTCAGTGGTAGAGCAATTGACTGCAGATCAATAGGTCACCGGTTCGAATCCGGTTGGGCCCTTTCTTTTTCTTTTTTTTTTTGTTTTTTTTTTCGAAAACTAGGTTTTGTAATATATGGCAAAGCAAAAATAAAGGAGAGATTAGGGTTGTGCACTGTGCTATATATTGATTCTCCGTAGAAAAACTGTAGTTTTAAAATTCATTGAAACTACCAAAAAGCTAAAATCTACTCTGCTCGCTATTATATTCGTCCTACTCTTTGCGTAACTTTGGTAAGTTTTTGTTCTAACGTTTTGAATATTCTGTACGTAATAGACTTGAAACAGAAATCGGCAGGTCCAATGTCTGTATTTGTATTCAACACCATACGTATATGATTTTTTGATGTCACATGTCATGGCTCTTAATGAGGAAATTGTTATATTGATGTGTGTAGAAGCAGCGACAATGGTGAGGGCTAGCGTCTTAAATGATTCTCTTAAGAGCATGTGTAATGCAGAGAAACGAGGGAAACGCCAAGTCATGATAAGACCCTCTTCCAAAGTGATCATTAAGTTTCTCACTGTGATGCAAAAACATGGTACATTAAATTGTCTTAATGCGCTTATTTGAGCTTCTTGTTGTTTGATGAAAATCATATGGTTTTGTGAAACTATGTGCTATAGCTAAGCTGTTCAGTTTTGACTTTAAAACACACTAATTTGTTCCCTTTGTATTTGTTTTATAGGTTACATTGCAGAGTTTGAATATGTGGATGATCATAGATCCGGTAAGATTGTGGTTGAGCTTAATGGAAGGCTTAACAAATGTGGCGTTATTAGTCCTCGTTTTGATGTTGGCGTCAAGGAAATCGAAGGCTGGACTGCCAAATTACTCCCTTCAAGACAGGTATAAAACTAACCTTTTTTTTTTTTTTTTGGTAAAAGGAAACTAAGGATTCCTTCTTAATTATTGATGTTTCTTGAATAATCACTGTGACCAATTCAATTCATGTCGTATTGTGTGTGATCATTATGGGATCTGACAAAGTGTATGTACCAAATTGAGCAGTTTGGGTACATTGTCCTGACAACATCAGCTGGAATCATGGACCACGAAGAAGCAAGGAGGAAAAATGTTGGGGGCAAAGTGCTTGGTTTTTTCTACTAGCTAAGTAGCTAGAGAGGTTTTTATGAATTTCTTTTCTACTCTTTTGGTGTTTTCTTGTTGACTTTTCTGATTGGTTCTTGAGAACTTTATTTTGGCTGGTCCGTAGTTGTTTCATTGCTTGCCGAATGGATTTATAACCTTTTTTATACATACAAAGTTTGTATATCTAAGTGACCGGCCTAGGTGTAGTGGTACTTTGTAAGGATACAAGGTCTAATCAAACACGAGACAAAACCTTAAATGAGGGTCAAGATAGATTAAAAACGGTACTAAATCATACTCATACTTGTTAATATATTAAACTATTCAAATGTTGAAGTTAAATTATTATTTTGTGCAACAGAACCAAATTAATTTTTCAACGCAGCTGATCTACCTTCTGGCTGATAGACTTTCTATAATTTTGAAATGCATTTGTTTAACTTTCCCATTAAAAACCTACAATATTCAGATTCCAGAAGAAGAAAAAAAACACAACTTTCAAGTAAGTTTTTACATATAAAGAGACTGAAAAAATAAAACAACAGAAGAAATGTTAAACGTAGAATTCTTATTCACTTACCCTCTTTTTGAGACTATGGGGGGTTATTGGGAGGATGATTTTAAAAGAGTTTATGGATTTCTAAAGTTTAGAGATTTTAAGATTCTCAAAAAATTTTGTGGATTCTAAAATAATGTTTACCCAGATTTCTAGAGTTTAATAGATTCTTCATATGATAGATTCTATAAATACTTGTGAGAATTGCAGTATTTTGAAAGTTGTTTTTAATGACTAAATATGTAAGGAATCATTAAACCAATAACACTAGAATTTGATAGAATTGGAAAATCAATAAATACTCAACTTTTTGAATAACAAAGGATTTTAAATAGAATTACAAAATACATACACCAATAACAAGAGATTTTATTAGGAATCTAAGAATCTATAAACCAATAACAATGGAATCTTAAACTCTAAAAATCTTTAAAAATCATTCTCCCAATAACTCCCCCTATATTTCCAGTTTCTTTACCAAAAAGAACCCCTTTTTACTAATATACTGACTCTTACTGCTGCTATATATTTAGGGGACAAACCCAAAGACTTGTACTTTCAAACTATCAATCAAGAGTGATTCCTTTCTTTCCGGCTGCTTCTTCGATCTCAATACCTCTTCTCTCTTCTATACTTCTGCATAAACTCCTGTAACATCTCCATAACTTCACTGACATTGGATATACACACAAAGCTTTCTTCAAGAATCTCTCAGCTCTCTTCCTGAAACCATTGATATTGCTCACTATTTCTCCAGCCTCCACCCAGATATACTCTGGAGCTATTGGGATGGCACAAGATATTGTACTCACCAAATTCAGACCCGCCCAGAAATGAATACCCGAGGAGGAACCAGAGTCTGAATGTTTCTCTTCTTTCCTTAACAGCTTACTTACGGACAAAGCCAGCGGGTAATTGCATGGAACCAACCCTAATATTGTTTCCACAAAATCCACCAGTTCCTTTTGTTTATTTAGCTTCTCGGGTACAAGAGATGGTCCATGCCATGCTTCAAGAACAACATTCACCACTAAGTGTTCAGATGAAACTGGAGCCAGAAGGTTAGTAACTAGCTTCCTGACTCTCGGTTTCTCCCCACTGTTGCTGATGAATTTCCAAGACAGTGGCTCTTTTACAGGTAAAGAATTTGCTCGATCCAAGTAAGAGTTGAGTAATCTCAATTGTAAGTTGATCGAAAATTCACCCCTTGCTTGCAATTCGTTGATTAGCTGAAACCGAGCATGCTCTCTAAGACAGTGCATAAAATGCTCAGGAGCTGTAGCTTTTAGTGCTTGGTCAATGGCTGAGCAAGCCTCGGTCCAGTTACTCTGCAGTAGATTATGGAGAGATAGATTAAGATATCCAAACATCACATCCACCTGACTTGATGCAACATTTAGATCTGATAAAGATTCTTCATTAGCCAATACTATCTTATCCTTACGGGGCAATATATCCCATACTGACACGTACCAACGAGACATGAGTTCTCTTGCCATGTTGTAGCTTCCTCCTTGCAAAACATATTCAACATACTGATTCCACATACATTGTATGCATGATGCCTCTATTGCTTCCTGCTTGAGAAGCACTTCATACCCAGACGAAAACATATTCTTTAACTTGTTCGATTGCATCCTAAGTGCTAACAATTTCAGCTCCAAGCAAGTTGGGTAGAGATTAACAGACGCCTTCAAAATGTTCCTACAGCTTTCCAACTCATTTACTGCAATCATAAACAAGGCGTAGTTCAGAGAAAATAGCCCAGCAGGTCGGTTTTCTATTCCATTTTCCGACAACCCATTGTTGGTACAAGATTCTACGGAACGCATCCCTATATCAAATAGTCTGAACGCCATTTGCTTCAGATCACCATCCAGTTTAACAGAAGGCCATTCTATTTGAAGTAGTTCTTTCTCCATTTCAAGTCGTTGGACAATAGAGTCAGGCAGCTTCCTGTAAATAACTAAGTACACACAACAAACCCAGAACACACATTTGTCAGAATATGTTAAGCATGTGAGAATGTGAGACATCAGTGAAAAGTCAGGGTCATCAGAAACTGCTGCTGGAGCCTGAAGCTTGGATATCCTCTGTATTGCCTTAGAAACATTCCCAGAAATGCACAAAAGGTTGAACATCTGCAACAAAATATCTAATATGGAAGCGCTGGCATGATTCTTATCAATAGACCCAGATGCGTGGTTGCAAAGTTCCGAGAGGGCAGCCTCATATGCAATTAACTGATCATCAAGTTTTCCTTGACTGTTGATGTACATAAGCCAAATTACGTATGATCTGCTACTGTGTTTGACCTGAAGAGTTGAAAAGTTATCCCATATAAACCAAAAAGAAAGATTATAAAGCATCAAAGTCTATAGTAAAGAACTGAAGATACAAAATTAACTAGTAACTGGCCAATGAACTGAAAAGATAATAATATGCCAAGATATCTGTACAGAAGTATGAAAACTGTAAAACATTATGAGAAACACCAAGTTGGATTATATATATGAATATATGCAAACATACACAAACAATCAATCATAACATGCAGGCAATAACGTAGCAGGCGATAACATACCCCATAAGGAAACATAAGTTTCCCATCTGACCCTTCATATGCATGGTAAATCAGGAGATAAACAGTCCAAAGAATCTCAGAAGTTGGGTCACTTTCAAGACATTGTGAGAGCACAGAAAGGGCCTGAAATATGTGTCACTAGAATTAGAACGAGAGCTAAATTTGATATAAAACAAGATTAACAGGAATCAAACAACATTGCCTGGATCAAGCCTTCTGACTGGTCAACTGCCCGAAAGAAAATAATAAGAGCCATTTCCACGGGTTCAACAGCAGCGTCTGGACCTTGTTTAAGGATATTCTACGAATGCACCAACCACGTCAGTGCATGATGGTAGTAACAACATCAACAAAAGAATAAAACAATGGTCAGATCTGCAGCAAGATATAGCAAAATTAAAGGTCAAAACTTAAAAGAAAGAGAAAACAAAGACAAACCATCAAGCTATGCTCAATCCTGAAGTATGATGAGTACGTTCTTGAATTTCCTAGGACCTCAATTCGACCTTCATTTTCCTTTGCAGGCGCATTTCTGTAAAGTGAATTCGATGAGGCTAGGCAGGTACTAAAGTGCTTCCACCACATTTGCCCATGTCTTTGAGCCAGAACGGACTCATAAGACCACGAGTCAGCCTTCATCGTATCCAAGGAGACAAGGTAAGTTGGTGAAAACACCGTGTCCAAAATCTGGGATCCTTTGGAAGAATTATGATTCTTCGGATGTGAGTTTGACCTAACTCTACCATCTGCAACAGCGATCAATTAGCAAACCGATCAATTAGCAAAGACATTCTAGAACACTTAAACACACATTTTCTGCCGTACCAGGAGGATCATGTAGACTTTGATGTAAACTGTCATCAGAGAAATCCTTGAAATGTTGCCAAGAGCATTCATCGTTATTACACCTTCCCCGTAACTCGTACATGCAGAGAGGCCAAGAAGGGTCCACCTTCAAATTACAGGCGTAGAAGCCAATATTTTTCTCATATACTGTAGTTTCAGTCAAGCTCCTACATTGTCTTTTATCACTGTATAGGCTATATGACTTATTTTGAAGTGTATATTCTGGTCCCAGAGAAGTAATTGAAGACCCTGGGACTTTCAGATGATAGACTGTGCTCCGAAATAAAGGACCTGACAAAGCTACAGACGATAAAAGGTCAGTCTCTGGTGAAAACATGTGGGACTCCATATCTATAGATGACTGAACATTTAGTGAATTTTCCTCATTTGAGCTCCGTTCAACTGATGCTTTGGAGGGAATTCCTTGCAGTTTATTGGCACCTGGCTCTGAAATTGAAAACAGGAAGACGTCTTACTGAAAATAAAAAGGTAAGTGAGCACATCAGGGCCACACGTTGGTTCAGCCATCTCGGACAATGCTTGGGAACTCAATCACGAATCAGCTAATATGGCGACAGTTCATGCATTTTCTATCTGCAGCGTGGCTAAATCATCTCCAAGAGTAGCCACTTAATGTAAAATCAGGTTGCAAAACGACCATGCTATTTTTTCCCTTTTGAACAATTCATAAAATAACTAAGCAAAATGCCAATCTCTTATGATAAACTCCTTACCTCGAGAATCATTTTGCTGATTTTTTCCACAGAAAGGACTACTGTCATCTCTGTGGGTTCGTTCACTTGCAACATCACTTTCATCCCCTCTATCTATTACCGTCTCTCCATTGAAACATGTGCCACCTCTAGATTCTGCCCTCATGCCTAGACGCTCAAACAATTTGGATCTTAATGATGCTTCGAGAAGCAAAGCATTCTGATTACCTACTGTTTGAGCAAAATTTTTCGTTTGATGTCCAAGGTTCCCCTCGGTAGATTCATGGTAAACTGGAAATGACTCGTCCTCTGGCAAAATGTTTGCATCACTTGACGGGGAGCATAGTCTACTTACAGTTTGCTTGTTACTGCAAGGCAGGCCATCAGAGGTACTAGCACCAAGATCGCTGCATGGTTCTAAACCCAAATTATATCCACTACGGGAATGAGGTGGAGGATGACTGACACCATATTCACTGTCATATCTGTGGTTTCTTTCTAGCTGACTATGCTGAACGATGTCTGTTTTGGTTGCCAAATCAATGTTTCCAGTACTATTATTCAAGAAGTGAAACCCAGTTTTAGGATTATCACCATGTATAGAAGGCCATAACAATCTGGAGTCGTGGACAATGAGAGATCCATAATGAGTAGATAAAATTTCTCTCTTACTGTAAAGTTCTGCACATCTGGCGTTTGCTTCAATCAAAGATCTCTGTGCCTTTCTATAAACCTTAAGAGCATTCATTTCTTCAATTTCACAACGGCGTTTACGTTCTTGTGCTTCCTCCAACTCTTTGTCAAGCGATTCCTCTAGGTTCGTCAAAGATAGCATATCCAGTTGACTATGTCCAGGAGCTGTTGTATTTCCCGGGATGTTCCAGAGACCAGAATTATTTAAACAAGGCTAATTAAGAGCAGGGGAAAAAAAAAGAGAGAAAGAAAGTAAGGATCACAAAATTCTACTAGCCGCCTCCAAGTCATTATATAAGGATCTAGAAAAAACCTGATGATTTCCATTGATTATTTTAAGTAACTGATCATTTGACATGCTCCCATCAACAGTTTTCATTCTTTCCAGTTCTCTTCCACCTTCGTAATGATTTTCCTTACCCTGCAATAAAAATAAATACGCTTAAATAAAGAAAAATCCTGGCCCGAAAGTAGCCTGGTAAAATAATCTTAGAGATGAATTTTTCAATTCTAATTAAGGATAAAACACAAAACCATGGTGACACGTACAGTGCTTCTTTGTAAGGCACTTGAGCTTGTATTTCCTTCTACAGTATGCTGAGAAATAATAGGTGGAACAATCTCATCACTGTTACTTCCGAGGTGTTTGCTAATAGGATTTGCATTGACGCCTGCAAATAACATCAGAGTCCGGTGATATCAGATGTGGGAAAAAGTTTAAACACTTAATTTTTGATCCAAGATAGAGTTTAAGTGAAACAGCCAGTAGCATATTCAATGGTTGCCTTTTAGAATCACCTGGCAGTAGACTTTTACGGATATCTGGCGCATTCATTGGTGCAGCAGCAGATGCTGGCACTCGACATTCAATAACAGGCTGACTTGGGTCGATTCCACTAATTTTTAAGCGCTTCTTGGCAGGTTCGTTTGGTTCTAGCTGTTTAGTATCATCAGCAATAATATTGACTCTCCTTGCTGGACTGCTTTTTGGGTTAACAACATCCTTCTTTGGCTGCACAGCCTTAAGTTTCAGCTCACTTTCCCGAAGCGCAATCTGCTGCTTTAAATCTTGAAGTTTGTTGCTATTGGGATCCACAATCTGTTCAGGACGCCGAGTATCTTTGTTAACCGTCCTTACAAAGGTATGAATATTTTTAACGGATTTCATTTCCTTAGCAGATGAAAGGTTAGAAAATTTGGACGTTGCAGCATGACTAAAGGTGCTAGTTGACAATGTTTGTCTTGGTCCTTTCAATTTTGCTTGTGAAAATGTAGATGGTTTTCCATTCCCAGACATGGTTCCCTTTGGTTGAATCTTTGATGTCTGTGTCCTTCCTTTACCATCAGATTCACTACCACTATCATCATTTGAGAAGTTTATCACGAGGTTGCTGTCGTTGGCCCTTGCAGGAAATTTCTTCCCATGAATGGCAGCAATAGCTTGCTTCTTCTCAAATATACGGCCTCCAGGGTGGGTCAGCTTTGAGGGTGTAGCATCACCAGAAGGTTTAATCATATATCCACCATTTCCTGACGAGTTAGAAAAAAAAAAAAAAAAACCAATGAGTTTGTTTCATAGTCAACTTCCATTAAGAAGAGATTTCAAACGACTTGAAATTTCCTCTACATTGAAATTCCAAAGGCAGGAGATTTCATGCTTCACACGTGATAAATGCACCGCAGAGAACACATTGGTAGTGTTGTACATTCATTTCCAATGGGCACTAACTATCTGCTCTAATAGTTTGATACTGATTAAAGTATGTGTACATCTACAATATCCTGTATTCTAGAAATATGGTGAAGCATCAGAAGCTCCCATAGAGTAAATACCAATCCAAAACACACGTAGATACAGAGTTTCAGATGAAGTTAAGAGCTAATATATTTACCAGCTTGACGCCTTTGGATATTTGTGTTAGCTGAAGGAACTGATACATGTTCCGTAAGAGGAACTCTCGTGCTTGTTTCCATTGGCTGTACCTGAGAAAGAAAAAAATTTGAGATTGACTGATCAAAAAAAAAAACATTTAGAAACAGTGGATTGACACAATAAATGCAACACGAAAGCTATAAAATCTAATGATCATTAAGAAATAAGCTCAAGAAGCATAGGCTAAAATCTATAAACCCATACAAGTTCGAGAAGAAGCGAACCCAGAGGCAGATCTCAAAAAGACGCAAATCGAGAGAAAACAGAAACCAGATTCTATAGGAGAATATAGAAATTATAGAGTTAAAAGAGATATAATAGAGTTTTGTTAGGGAGAGAACAATACTTCTTCGTCGGAGGCGGAGAGCTCGCCTTCTTCTTTTCCGGTAGCCGGAGAATGTTTCCCGGTGGTTAATGTCGTCATCTTCCTCGGCTCTCGCCTATGAATTTCCAAAACCTAAAGATATCGAAGGAGGAGAGTCACAGCTTCCGTAGTGATGGGACCTCTGGATTATTTACTTTTAGCCGCCGATGGAGCCACACCGGAGGATTACGAAACGACGAATTTAACCCTACCGCTTCGATTAACGCGTTCTGTTTTTCTTTTTCTTTATTTTTTAAAAACTGTTAATTCGTTAAATCTCAGTTTCCATAATTATGAATTTGTCAATGAATTAATTGGCGATTTTTCTCACTTCTTCAACTCAGTCAATTTTTTTCAATTCATCATTCATACAGGATTACTAGTATTAGATTAGATGTAGTATATATAAATTGACCATATAAAATAAACAAATTTGAAGTATGATTAAATAATGGATTAGAACAAATACTTTAGATTGGTACTTCTCTTTATTGATAGCAACTAGACCAGAAGACCTTACAAATTTCGTGGCAGTAGTAGCCTCCACAAAACTAATCTAGATTTTATATACGACTTGTCTAATCACCATATTATTTCCATCGTATGTGTATAACCCCTACCTTCATGTGCAAGTCTACGTTTCGAACGTGGCTCAGGTCCAGTCTCGCACATTCAACACACACTGTGACTCCATGTGCTTGTATTGACCACCTTGTCAAAGCTCAAAGGTCGCAAGATTCGATTAAATTTTTGCAAACTAAGTTTACAAGCATTCATTGCAAGTGCGCTATTATCCTTTTACACTTTCAAAAGCTTTACAACACCATTAGCTCCACACAAACTCCAAATCGCAATCCCATCATTGACCCGAAGCTGCAGGCGAAGACTCAGAAATCTTTGGCCCCTCGAGTAGAATAATGTTCATGAAAGCTCTCTTCCACTGTCTCAGATTAACTTTCACCAACCCATAAGTGTCTTTGTGACTCTATCCACTATCTGATTTCTCGCACGAAGACTAGCCAGCGGCAATTCACGACTCTCATCCAAAAGAAATCTATAAACTTCCCATTGTCGGTCTAAAGTCGAATGCCTCCCAATCTCAGCCTACAAGAAAACACAATTTCAAATTAGAACAAAATAACAGCTTAAAAGCTTAGAAAAATATTGTGACTTGATATACTAACGGAGAAAATGCAGATTCCAAGTGACTTCAACGCGAGGGTGACATCATAGAAAACTCGCGGCCTTCCTTTTCCAGATAGTTCCACAGGGTTGGCTACTAATAGCTCAGAATCTGGTCCCCGGTTCACGATTATCACTCGCAAAGGACACGCCATTTCCTCCTTAAGTCGAGCACAGAAGTTGGCTTGATGTTTTGGGTCCGCTATCTTCTTCCCATCAGTACCTCGAACAAACAAGTCCAAATTCCGGTAGCCTTTAACCTTTGAGGAGAATCTACCGTATGCAATCTGGATAAAGAAACAAGTAGTACTTGAGTTCGACGAATCTTTCAACCAAATCCAAGGAACAGGCCTATAGAAGTCATAATTTCTAGAAACAGAATAGTGGCAAGGTATAGGTTCTCTCTTAAGGTTGATAGACAAAGGTCTTTACTTACATGGACATCGCAGTCTTTGGACGTCCTGAGGATATCATAGAAGAGCCCCTTTTGATCAACACAATGAATCTGAAGCAACGTATGAGCAGGGCTCAGGTGATTATCAACCGTAAGAACAGCTTTGTTGGAATTAGAGCCGCGAATATCAGACCCATCTGGGCCAAACAGCTCATCAGCAGCCAGAGGTGGAAGTGAAGAGAACCGTTGCATGCTTTCTAACTCAGGACCAGCCAATTCAAGCTCACAGCTCACACCATGCTCACCAAACACAGCCGTTAGATGATCACACGTTTCGGTTTGCCTCTGTCTAGTATGCAGCAGATCCCTGTTATATATATAAAGACAACAAGAATATTATTAGAAAACCACAATGCTAACGTTTCTTCTCACATTAAAACATCAGAATGAGATTTAAAAAACTCACATTGCATCAGTGATGAAAAACATATCCAAAACTCTTCCGTCTGGTGTTGTCATGACTTTAACTCTTTGGATCGTAAACTCTAGCTCAGTCAGAACTTTAGTAACATCTACAAACCACCAAAACAAGAGCACAAAATTCTAATCAACCATCTTTAAAAAATCAGACGAAAGGACAAAACTTTGCATACAGGAAAACAACAATCACATACCATGAAGCAAGCCTTTCCTGTCACGGCAAAAGAACTTGAGAAGATAAAGGGAAGGAGGCTTAGAGACATTGGATTGAAGAGATAAGTAGAAAGATCCGAGGCAAGAAGGACAAGCAGATAAAAGACGATTCTTTAAACTGTTCCAATCAATCTTAGGAGAGCTGTTATCAGGAGTAACCCAAAACACTATATAGCACCATCTCCCATCCGTTGAAAAATCTGCAAATCATCAGAATCTCATCAGTAAATTCGAATTAATTATCCCCCCCCCCCCCATAATTAAGAACAAAAAAAACAGAATTTTGAATCTCCAAGTCTGGAACATAAATAAGAATATTCGTAAAGGTAAAACGACAAACAACAGAGTATATTCCAAATTCTCCCCCAACGAGAAAAAGAGAGGATAACGAACGAAGTCAAAACATAAGTCAAAAAGAAGAAAGAGACCTGCTCGGGTAATGGAGAGACCGAATTCGAGGATGATTCTACAGAGAGTAGAACCTAAACCGGATTCATCAGGACAATTGACGGTAACGATGGTGGGATCGCCGGAGAGTTTTCCAGGTTCGACTAAAACGGCGTCGTCGTTGAGAATTCCCATTTCTTAGCTATCCTCCTCCAACGTTCCGGATTCCAAACAATAGCTGTGCCCAACCGAACAGAGGAAACAATAAGATTTTTCTCCGGGGAGAAAAAAGGAAGAAGAAACGAAAAGATATATATGAAGAAGAAAGAAGAACTCTTAAAAAAAGAAAAAAAAAAAGGAAAATTTAAAAATATGTTTTATTTTTTGTTTTTAGGTTAAAAGAGTTGTCTTGGTGCAGAGTGGGACCTACGTGTCTAGTCATACACACGTAAGAAAAGAAAAAAGCATGGGTTGGGTAATGAACACGTACGTATAAGAGGGTATTATCGGGATTTTGTATAAGACCAAGCTGTATTATTTGTAAGACGCCGCGGTCCGTAGATTTTAAGGTAGATGGATAATTAAGATTTTTTTTTAATATATGCGTATTTGTTTTTAATTCAATTATTAACATATCATATCATTGTGATTCACAATATACACTAATAAAATCATATGAGTGGGGAACTAAAGTGGTTCTAATTTTTTTATTTGGTTAAATTTGTGTGTCTTAATTGAAGTTATAGAAAGAAAATATTAGTTTGTTAATTTTATTTTGTGGCGTGTTTTAAAGGAAATGCAAATCTCAAAGTAGTATGACATGTGGGATGCATGGATTGTTAATAATGGTTTTGTTGAATATAATGTAATCACGATAACTGAACTTTTGTAATTTGCAAAATTTGATGTGCAGTCAAACTTTTTGTGATTGGATAAAGATTTGATTATGACTTAAATCATTCGTTCTTTTCTATCATAATTTAAATATAGCGTGTAAACGTTTTAATTTTTACACAAGACAAAAAAAAAAAAACAAAAAAAAAAACAAAAAAGTTGTGAATTTCTTGGATAAAAATTTCTTAGGTCTACCTTTAGAATCCAAAATGCATTTAACAAGTCACATGATTTTTATATCATTCATGTGCTTGTCTTCACCATGTTAATCCTGAATTAGCCATTTCGCCACCTTTTCTAAATAATATTGGAAGAGTCCAAACCCATGCTTCTTCTCTTTTATGAATGTAAACTAGCTAAAACTTCATTTCTTTAAAAAAAAAAAGTTTGACATTAACAAGACTTTTTTCAAACTATTGTTCGCAAAACTAATGCTTAAAATATGCATGAGAGATGTTGCAAAGTGGCTTACCATTGCTGGCTATTATACTCGACCTGATGACCCGTTGATCAGTCCATATACTCATCTTATACTCACACTAGCTCGAAAATCATATGTGAAAATCTCAAAGACAAATGTGATGAAAATTTGGTTAGGTTCTTCATCACATCCAAATGCATCTACAAACACATCGAAATTCATACTTATGAATAGAACAACAGAGCTTGCAAAAATGTTGGAAGGTCTATTTAGGGATGAAAATAGTAAAACAAATCTAAAGTAAATATATCGATTTTGATGCATTGGAAATCAAAGAATAATTGCTTCAATCCACGAAGTCGAGAACATAAAGTGATGAAAAGAATTAATCAAGTGGTATATGACGAAAACAAACACACAAAATGGGATATCAATAATATCAATGCTACTAGCATACCACAGAAAACATTAAAAAACGTATGATTGGTTGATGGAAGAGGCTAGGTAATATTGTTGATGCATGACAACACGAAACTATATAATTGAGGTTGAGTCACTGACACTTCGATTTGGTGGACTAATCATCTTCTTCTGACTCTGACCTTGATATCAATCAAACATGAATGAAGAGAACCGCAAAACAAACAAATCTTATCTCACTCTACTTCATTTATGTTTTTATTTATTAATTGCTAATTGTGTTTTAGTCAGTTTCAACTTCACATATAAAGTTACTCTGCATATATATGCGTCACATCACATGGGTTGAGGCCTTAAAGGGCCTATCCATGTTTGATGTTTTGAAGGGGAAACTATTTGAAGATGAAAAGAAGTTTTAACTTTTAAGTTAACTAGAGAAACTGAAATTTTCAAAAGTGTATGTCTCCTTCGTCTTGAGTTATAACTCGATAGTGAGTCGTCTTTCGTAGCTTTTATGGTACCAATAGATTTGTTCGTTATGGAGTTGTCGGTAGAACTATTCTTTGCCATATCCAAAATGATGCTTGTAGTTTGATTCATTCATGATCATCAATGGTACAGTCATAATATAGATTTTTTTAAAAATATGTTGTTTTTTTTAATGTGGTAACTACTAACTAGAGTCTTTCATTGAAGGGTGAAACTTCGTATTCACTTGTGCATTTTTATTGATTCTAAAATATGAGTGAGTTTCACTTCCACACTTGGCTAGCTATATAAACACACCTATTTTAGGAAATTATTTATTTCCACATTCTCCGCTCTTCTTTCATCCCCAACTCAAATCTAAGTTTCGTTTCTGCAAAAACCCTTTCTCTTCTTTTCCACGAATCATATCTAGACAAAGCCTCCATAGTTTCTGTTCCTTCCACATTTCACATTTGGGTCGAATCTAGAAAACAAGGCCTTCTCTTTGTGTTTGGGGTTTAATGACGAGTAAGAGATGTGAATCTTATCTTGAAGAAGAAGAAGGATGAGATCTTTGAGCAGTGTTGGACTTGCTCTAAGCATAGTCTTTGGTTGTTTGCTATTAGCTCTTCTCGCTGAGCTCTATTACTTGCTCTGGTGCAAGAAGAGGTCGACGACGAGACCTGATTTTCGGAATGACTATTCTACCCCTGGAACCAGAGAGCTTCTCTTCATCTTCTGTTGCAGTAGCACAACAAACCCTTCTTCTTCTTCTTCATCTCCTTCTCCCTTCTCACACCCTAAGCCCATTGAAACCGAACAGCAGTCTCTTCCTCATGATGATGGGTTTGGGAATGTGTGTGGTCCAGGGCTCGTGCCGAGGTTTCTGTTCACAATCATGGAGGAGACAGTGGAGGAAATGGAATCTGAAGATGTGGTTTCCACAAAAGGAAAGAGTTTGAATGATTTGTTTCTTAATATGGAAAGTGGTGTCATCACTCCTCCATATCTTACTCCTCGTGCTTCTCCTTCCTTGTTCACGCCTCCTTTAACTCCATTACTAACGGAGTCTTGTAATGGTAGTAGAAAAGAAGAGATCTCGAGCTTCTTCGAGACTTCGTCTGATGCTGAGTTTAATAGGCTAGTGAGATCATCGCCATTGTCATCATCACATTCACCATCATCGTCGTCATCTTCGCCATTGTCGAGATTCAAGTTCTTAAGAGACGCAGAGGAGAAGCTTTACAAGAAGAAAGCTATGGAGATTGCTGAAACCGAGTGAGCTCAAAGGGCTACAAATTGGCAAAACACAGTTCAAGAAATCGGATTTGTTCAATCAAGAAGATGAGGTCTTTGAGACAGAAACCAAAGTAGAATTAAACCGGCTTTTTGGTCTGATTTAATATCATTGTCATTAAACATCAACATTTTTTTTGGTCTGAATGTTTTTGGTTTGTCATCGGATTAACCGGTTGTAAATTTTTCGATTGATAGAGAGAATTTGTTTAAGCCAAACTTGTGTAATTTCAGTCAACTCATTCGAATAAAGAAGATTGGCTTTGGATTCTATGTTCTTTTATATAGCATAGTTTACCACTACTATTGTTGTGTTGTGGTTGACATTTAAAGATGCATGAACTGAGCACCTCTTATCCTAAACCGACTTTTTCACTTTTAAAAAGGGATTAGTTCTGAACGAGCTTTAATATTTTGTATCGAATATGGAGTTAGAAAGGTAAACATAACACGTGAAGAGAAAGAAAAAAAAAAGTGAAAGAGATTAAATATTACTAATCTAAAATTTGATATATTCGAGATCAGCTGCTTCGAAACGCCACCATAGTAAGAATAATTCTTTCTTTTTTACGGCAATGAAACTTTGAACATCGACCGGTAAATTGGAATAAGACGATTTGTGAATAGAGACAAGACTCGCGAAGGACCAAGTGGGGAATCTCTTTCCCTTTAGTATTTTGTCCCAATTTTTGCAGTTTGTGTCTGATGCTTTTCATCCAAGTGGCGTCAACAACACCACTCACTTGTTCACAAGAGTGAAACTGCAAAAACTATGTCTCTTCTAAATTGTCTTTTTGTTTCTTTGCCAAATCACACATTTCTACAGATTTATGATTTTTTAATATTTTGATCCTTTGTTTCCTATGTCTAATTCTAAGAAATTAAATAAAATCATACTCAACTATGAAATTTGATTTTCGTTAGATTAAAATTACCATATTGAGAGCCAATAATCAATAACTAAATATTCCAACATGAATTAACTGCTGAAACAGAGTAAAATGTTACAATGTGGTGATAGAAGAATCAAGAATGTGACTTTTGAGGCAATCTAAACATCAAATTCCAGAGGCTGCAAAAAGAGGTAACCCTAGCTCTGGACACAGAGGGCTTAAGCTCGGTTCCTCCAAGAGGCTAAAAGCAGTGTAACCGTAGTATGAATGATACAGGTCCGGTAACTGTCCCGGGAATTTACTGAATCCACCATACTGGACACACAAGCATGCAAGAGCAATGGCGACGTTAATCACATTGTTATCACCAGTAATAGATGATGAATGAAATTGTAAACACATGAGTAAAGACAATGTACCAAACTATTATCCTATTGGCTCCATAGGCTGCTATCAGTATTAATGCTAAATAACTATAAGCTTAGTTTCAACTGAGATATATGAGACGTAGAAGAAGAGTTACCTTGGACTGACATTTCAGTAAAAAATTCCGCAGAGCAATTTTGTCAATCAATGCATCGCCTCCTATGAGTCTAAGGACAGCTCCAATCCTACAAATATATGCGTTATAAGTGGATGAGAACAGTTTAGAACCAGTGACAGTTAAGGTTGAGGACTTGAGGGGACTAACCAAAATGCATAGCATGTGTCACTCGGCTTGTTAGTCCTACCTTGAAACCCACCATCATTGGCTTGTCTCTATAGGCAAGGTAAGGAAAACCATCAGATAACTCAGGATCATTACAAAACAAAGCTAATATTATCAGGTCAATTAGACAGATTATATGAAGCAGTACCTGTAGGCACCAGTTGAGGAGCAATGAAGGGTCTATGACTGAACTGGATGAATCACTTGACAGTAGATCAACTCCGATAAATCCCATCAACCGAAGGGACGCAACAGCACAGTAAGTAGCACCACCTGCATAACTAAGTTGCAGAACATAGGTAAGCATCATACACGAGGGGACAAGTAAACCCCAACGCCTCACAACATAAGAATATAGTTAAGGTTTTTTCTTTGTGTAGCCATTGAAGTAGAAACCTAAATGAAACAGCTTAGTTATTTACAGTGTGCTCCAAGACCAATTCAGTAACAATTTCTAGCCCATTCACATATGTGCTACGTAGTTGGACTGCACATCGAAAAAATCAACCGTAAAATTGTATAAGAATTGTTTTCAACTCACCATGAGATTCAGAACCAGGGATCAATCCAAAACCACCATCATATGACTGCAAAAAGAAGGTTTCACAAGAATGTCTTCTTCACACAGAAATTAACAAATAACAATGGAAGAAAAGACAAAGCAACTATAAGAACAGAAATAAACCTGACAGTTTAATATGTAGTTCTTAGCCTTCTCCTTGTCCATTCCACTCCAATTATCCAGCATGTAACAAACTGCAGCTGATACACAAATAAGAAACAAAAATGATCCTCTACCCCAAATATAAAGACATTAAATCCTCTTATGTAGCTACTCCTTACCAGCACAATATACAAATCGAAGATCTGTTTCACCTCCAATATGGATAGGCATGAAGCTGTAGCAAAACGAATAACCAAATTTAGACCCCATTGCACAATAGTAGCCAAACTTGTTGCACCTTGTAAATGAGAATATTGCAAACAAAGGTTCCCGGAGTTTTTCAGAGGCAAGTAAGGAAAGATTACCAGCTCAAAAGACTTCGAACTAAGCAAATAAGTTATAAATTTATGGAGTTACAAAAGCATTGTGCTTTTTAAGCTTGAAAAACTAATACCTTCCATCATCCTGTTGGAGGTTTTTCATGGACAACAATAATGAGTCAGAGTCAATGGTCGAGAGATCATGTCCAGTGACCTTCAGAATGGCCAATGCACAGTAAGTGCTTGCCAGGTGACTACTGTTGTGAGTTAAAAAATCCTGTTCCACAGATGCAAAACAAAGACAATCAAAACTACATCTTGTAATGTGGAAAGCATTAAAAAAATATAGACTTGTTATTTGTTACCTCATTCTCATCTTTGGGAAACTGAGAACTCCTTGAACCAAAGAAACCATAAAATTCTCCTGCAGAAACAAAGTAAAGAACAAAAACTCATTCACTGATCACATGCTAACTTAGAACTTGCTCATAAACATGCTTGTGGATAAATTCGAGAAAGATACCATCTTTTAGTGAAACTCTGTTACTAGGCAGGGCCTGGAAGGACAAAACCCACTTTGCAACCACATCTTTGTCAATCTTCACCAACGAAATTAAATAAGAAAAAAAAAACACAAAACTTTGCAGATGAAGTTCACAAAATTGAATATTGATAGTTGAAGATCAGAGAGACTAACACGATCTCTTGCGCCGAGAAAGTGAAGACCCGAGATTATAAAGTGAGCTAAGGTGAGACGGTTGATCTCCTGAGATTGGTAATGGTACGGAAGCAACTCGTACATCATCTCCAAATACACCAAGTGTCGATCTTTCTCGAAATTCGCCGACGGTGGTGGCCGCGGAGATGATTGCGCCGGAGACGAATAGTCTTCTTCGTCATCATCGTAATTTTCTTCTTCATCCTCCGAATTAGCTCGGTCCCAGTCGATTGAAACGGCGGTCTCTGACATAGCTTCGTTCTCCGGTCTTGTGTGAGTCAACGAATCTCACACCTTTGCTTTCTCGTAGAGGAAAAGTAAACAGTTTGGATCTGCGGCTTCTGACATTCGAAAACGACACGACGTTATGTTGTATAAATTCCGGACAGCATGGTGTTTTTCTGAGAAAACCTTTTTTGGGGCAGTTTTCAGTTATAACTTATTAAGATATCTTTTGTCCCAAAAAAATCATTAAATTCATTTTCACGTCTAATAAAAGCTAAATCACATAAATAATAATATTTTTTATTAAGGTGAGAAAATCATATAATGTTTTTAATCAAAGAGGTGAAGAAAGTGTAACAAACCAAAAAAAACAACAACAAGGCATTAGATTTAGAGTGACACTACGTAGAGGTATGGTCCGTAGGGAGCTCAACATTCATTTAAACGCATCGTTTCGCATGGGGCTAAACATGCACCGTGCAACCACAGTACCACACCACTCTCTATTCACTCTCACGTTCATGTAATCACACAAACCATTCGATCAAAAAGGTATTTCTCTTTTGGCCACTAAAATGTTGTTCTTCAAAAAGAGAAACCCCGACAGACGACGACCCCCCAAATTAAGACGGGTTTTAAATTTTAAGTGTATTTTGAAGGCTTTGTTGCTACCATATCCGCAATATTCCTCGCCGGCCAGCACAGCCATGGCATTAACAGCCAACATGCCGCCACTATTCGTCGTATTTCGTCCGGTTCTCCTGCCAGCGGCTATCTGAGTTCCCTTTTCTTTTTTTTACTATATTTATTAAAAATTCAAAGTATAGATATTAGTATGGCACGAATAGACGGATTTATTAACGCCCATGCATGCAAGTGAGGTAGAGTACTTAAGCAGTTAAGCCTAAACTGAAACTCTCCCTTCATGTAATCATGTTAGATTTTTTCATAGACTTGGTCTGTTTAAGCTTTTTCCCAAGCTCTATTTAAGCTTCTTTAGATGCTTTTAAGTTGGATCAAATCCAAGATATTGTTAAATTAAATTGATGGTTGTAAATGTTTATATGTATAGTCCCGTACAAATCTTAGAATAAGGTTTTCAGATGGCCATGGTTGTAAACAATGTTGGTCGTTTCTAGCTAGTGTAGGTTTTCAAATCTTAGAAAATGCTTTAGCAAAAAAAAAAAAAAAAAAAATCTTAGAATCAGAGTATTTTTACGGATGCATGAAACAAAAGTTATAAAAAAAAATATATGATAATTTTCAATTATGTAAATCTTTACTTGAAAAATCAAGACAACCAGAAATATTGTGCGAAGAAGTTAAGTAGGCGCTGGAAGCGGCGACGCATGTGGCTACGATTCTAATTAGGAGTTGACTCATATCTTTCCAGTCTTCGTTGACTATATGAAATTACAGGAAAAAAATTGGAAGAGCTTTCTTTGATTGCAAAAACTTGTACGCAATGTTACAGGAACCTCTTCTTTTGGGACTTCATTTTAAACCAGTGGGCTGGCATACATGTATGTAGCCGACTTAAAGTCAACTCTTATTACATAATGACTGCACCTAAATATGATAGACGACTAAAATTAAAGTCCATATTTAGATGGGAAAAACACGCTTTCAATTATCTCTACTAGGTGTCTAACTCGAGTTTTGTAACTAGAAATCTAATGAGTTTGATCATATGCATATCAAGTTACCCTAATCGCACATCTTTTTACTACGGTCTAATAAAGATAGTACCAATGGCTAGTCTTGTTCTAGTGGAACTACGAGCTTAGCCGTGAAATTTGGTTGACTAAGAAAAAAAATCTGGTTCAAAATTATAAAAGACTATACCATTTTTAAAACTAAGTTAGAAGTGCTGATTGAGTTCCAGCAAGTTACAGCACGACTTGAAGAATACAATCTGTGCATATATTATAGAGTTAAAGATTGTAATCCATATTATTTTGTTTGGCATTGACTTTAACAAAAATCAACTCTTCAATCTCGAGTCAACGTAATATTTTTGGCTATAAATAAGTCACCATTACAATCGAACATCTCAACCTTAATCATCTTCATCTTTATAATCTTCAAAGTGAAACTTGTTATTAACGGGAAAATTAATATATATGGCTCCACCACCTCCTTCACCGCCGTCGGTTACGTTGAGGACAGTACTCCTCCTCCTTAGGGTTTTGACGGCAGCTTTACTCCTCATAACGGTGATCCTCATCAGCACCAACACCGTCACCCTCGAGATTTCAAGAACGTCTATAAAATTGCGTTTTAACGATGTGTATGCTTATAGGTAAATATTAAATCCAATGATGTTTCTTTTCTTTACATGTGTTTTTATATTCGGAATCAGTTTTGGATCTTGTGACAATTCCTTTTTCTTTAACATATAAAAAGGAAACTTTTACTACTGGCAAAAAAAATGGAAATTTTACAAACTCTTTTTTACTTTTTTTTTTGGTTAACTGTATATAAAGATACATGCTCTCTGCGGCGGTCATCGGACTACTATACGCCCTTGTACAACTGTTCTTGACAATCTCCCAATTCGCCACCGGGACTACACATCCTCTTAACTATCAGTTCGATTTCTACGGTGATAAGGTAGTTTACTTTATGTAAACAAAAGTCATAACAGCTCATGTTTGTAGATAAGATCTTAACTTGGTCCATTTTATATCTCTAGTATATATATAGCTAAGTTGTATTCACTATGAGAGTGGTCATACGCATTGATTAGAATCAAAAAAGAAATGTTGTTAATGTTTTTGTGAAAATTTGGACAGATAATGTCATATTTACTTGCAACGGGTTCGGCGGCTGGATTTGGAGTGAGCAAAGATTTGAAAGACACATTTCTAGCATTTATATCGTTTGATTCGACCGATCCTGTGGATGAGTTCTTCAGTAAAGGATACGCAGCGGCCAGTCTTCTTCTCTTGGCTTTCGTGTCTCTTGCCGTTTTATCCGTTTTCTCATCCCTTGCTCTTTCCAAGCGACCAATTCAAGTCTCATAAGAAACACACATATATCATTGTAACCCCTACATATGCAATGCTTCCTTCATTCTAAATTCATGGTTCTCCCTCCCACCAAACGTGGAATTCAATAAAATTTTATGCTTTTTAAGATTCTTTGGTCACGTTACCAAAATATTTATTATGGTTACATAGCTCGCAAGGTTATTATTTGTATTACTGTTTCTGTAAACGTGTGTAGCCACTAGCCAATAACATCCACCATCAATGAATAATAATATGTAGACACACCACCATCCATTACACCTTAATTCGAAAAACGTTGTATTTACATAATTCAGTTTTAAGTTATACGCAGTGGTCGAGTCCATCACGATTCACGACTCTTAAGGCAAAAATTATAGCGTTTTACGAATTTTGTAGGAAAAAAGAAAGAAAAATAAAAACATTTGACGTTGACATCAAAAACAAAACATCAACTCCTATATTTCTAGTCAACGTGATATATTTGGTTGATTAATTAACAACTAGTATTATCTTCAATATTCCCACTTATATATATTCTCCGTTTTATTTTTAAAAAGGTACATAAAAATTACAATTTACATAATTAGCAAGGCACAACAACGATGCACCTATTCCATCCAAGGTAGTAATCCTTATCCTTAAATTGTTATAATTGTGTCTTCACAATCACCATCGAATCTTTGATATATCTTTAGGAGCTTACTCAACGTTTTCAGTCTTCGTTGACCAAACCTTCCGTGTGCAAATTTCTCAATTCGTTAACAATTGAGAAATTGTATAACTCGACTCCAAACTCTTTGAAACCAGCGATGTAAAACTAGTAGTGAATGTGAACGTTGATCGCTAAATTGGACGCCGTGTTATAAGAATCCCTTCGTCCCGTAGTCAAACTCTCTTTTGTTTTTTTCGTAAATGATTAATATTGCATATACTTTTCTTTTTTTCATTAAAGAATAATTATTGCACATAGAAAAAATGAAAAAGAATAATATATACAGAATTATCAGCCTAGCAGCTTATCAAGGACTGAGCTTAGTTTATATATCCTCGCAACTCGCAAGCTTCTTTCAACTTAAATTAAGGTCTGCTGAGGTTTTATATGAAAAATATTCTAGGAAAACATATATTGATCACATTTTATACGTCAATTAAGCTAGACGTGGTAATCCAGTTTCAGCACGACTTCAACAATAAACTTTGGTATATAATTTTGTTTGTTTGACAATTACCGTCATTACTTGGTCCCATGCCATAGAGAGAGCAACAAAAGTCAACTCTTATCTCTCTAGCAATTTTTGATTATAAATTCCATTTATTTGGCAATATTCCTTTTGTATTGTATTCGAACATCTCAGGCTTTTTTATCTTCATCATCTTATACTTTTTGAAACCTATTTTAAGAAGATCATCATCATACACCACCTTGATCAACGTACTTAGTTATCAATTGTATGGCACCACCACCTCCGTCGCCACCACCTGTTTCGTTGAAGGTATTACTCCTTCTTCTAAGGGTTCTAACAGGTGTGTTCCTTGTTATAGCGCTCATCATCCTCAGCACCAACAGTGTCACCATTGTATCTCAAGGAAGCGCAGTGAAATTTCATTTCAAAGATGTTTATGCCTATAGGTACGGTACCTATTTCTTACAAACCTCTTCGCTTTTATTTTCCTTTTGTGTATTTATACATAATAGAGTTGGTTAAGGAAAGGCATAAGCTATAAACTAAAGTAATTTGTTTTATTTTTGATAAACTTGTTATCTGAATTCATCTTGTAATAACTCTCTCTCTTTTTTTCACTAAAACGTTTATTTTTGTTTTGTTTTTTGGCCTTCTTGAAGATACATGCTTTCAGCTGCGGCCATTGGACTAGTTTACGCAGTCGTACAACTGTTCTTCACAATCTCCGAATTTGCCACAGGAATCAAAAACCCTTTTAATTATCAACTCGATTTTTACGGTGACAAGGTAACATCATATCTAGTGGCGACGGGCTCAGCGGCTGGATTTGGAGTGAGCAAAGATTTGAAAGACACATTTCTAGCATTAGTCGCATTGGATTCGACTGATCCTGTAGACACTTTCTTCAACAGAGGATACGCATCGGCCAGTCTCCTTCTCTTTTCTTTCATATGTCTCGCTGTTTTATCTGTTTTCTCATCCTTCGCCATTGCCAAACATATTTCTTAATTTTATTAATTCTTATATCATTCTAGAACTAGTAATTATAATTCAATATTATTTGATCAGATATATATAGCTTTGCTCCCATGCTTTGTGTTGGTGTAAATATTATGTATACATATTGAATTATTGCTTTTGTTACAAAAAAATTCAAGTGTTGCAACTAATCTTCAATAAATATTCAAGAAGTAGCATAATGTATATCACAACTTATATCAAATCAAAACCTAGATTAAGCTCTGACATACTCAACTTTTTATTATTTTCTGAGAGATACTTAGATTATTTGATATAATTAGTTGAATATGATGATACACATAAAAAAGGAATAAGTTGACTACTGCATATCACTACAAGAAAACATAGCGATTTCCGACCTCCGGCAAATTTCCAACTATTTTTCTACTAATTTCCGATGAATGAAAATTAGTCGGAAATTTGTCAAATTATTTGGTCGGAAATTTTGTGGTCGTTGGATTTCGTTGTAACTTCATCGAAACTTATATTATTCGTATTTTTGTATTTTTTATTTTCAGAATAAAACAAGTGGTCGATAGTATATATATATATAAAGTTAAAACCAAACTCGTTAGAAATTCTTCAGAAATTTTCAGCGAATTTTCGATAATTTTTAATTAATTATTTTTAAAATAAATAAATATAATTGAAATTTTTTATGGTCGTCGGAAATTTTTCGGCAATTATATGGCAGTCGGAAATTTGTTGAAAATTCTACGATCGTCGGAAATTTGTCTGAAATTCTACGGTCTTCGTAATTTCGTCGGAAATTCTATAGTCTCCGTAAATTAGTCCGAATTTTAACGGTTTTCGGAAATTAGTCAGAAATTTTATAGTCGTCGGAAATACTACGCTCGTCGAAAATTAGCCTGAAAATTTATGGTAATCTAGAATTCGTCGATCTATATATATATATATTACATTTTCAAAGTTACTGTAAGTTTGCTTACCATCGGGAACTTTTAAAAGTCATAATTACGGAGCTAACTTTTAAAGAGAGATTACCATTGGTCCATAGACAAAAGAAATCATCCATAGTTTACTTTTATTTTTATAATCAAACCAAGAATTGTACAAGTTTGACCGTAAGTTTATACGTTGACGTTAACGTTAACGAACGTGCAGAAGAAGAACAGAGTGAATTACTTCTATAGAAAAACATATGTTTTGTTTTAGTTAGACACTCATCAAAAGATCACTGTCTTTTTTTTTCTTTTTTCTTTTTTTGTTGCAGTTTTCTCATTTTCATATACAGAAAAAAGTCCTAGTAAGAATAAAAACAACAACAACGAGGTGGAAAATATCAACATGGGAAATTATTTGATATAAATATTTTACAAACATCTTTAAGAAAAAAAAAATTTAACCGGAAATAATCTTTAATACAAAGCTACTAAAACATTTTTCAAAAACTACCATGAAAATACGTACTAGTAATTCATAAATTTTGAGTTTTACGTACAATACCAACACATATAAATAGTTAAATTAATGTAGAACTAACCATATCCGAATCTCTGATCCGAAAATTCAAAACATATCGGAAGGTTTACTCAAAATCCAAGAGAATATAACATAAAATATGCAGATTTGTGTGGAGAAAAGAGTGATATGATAAAGACAAAGCCTAAGCCACCAAACCAACCCCAAAGAGCACATCAACACATACCTGAGATGTGTCTCGGCACTATATCTTATCTACAAATTTTCTTTTATATTACAAACTAGAAAGTTGCCCACGCGATGTGTGGGTTATACATAAAATATTAATTAAAAATTATATTAAGTTATATATGTGTATAAGTGTTAATATATGTTTTGAAAATAATTTTAAAACAAAATAATATGTTTATATTCATTATGTGTATTACAAAATAATATTAATCTTATGTTTTAAACAAAATAACTAACGCACAAACAAAATTGAATGCGATCGCAAAATTAGTATAAAACATATTTTGTGTACATTGTAAACATTAAAAATAAACGAAAAGTATATTTGGAAAATATAGAACTGAATAAGATCTAAACAAAGTAATACAAAATTATGAGCATTTGTTACTCACCTTATATTTTA
>NW_006238920.1:11549252-11549703 GCF_000375325.1 Capsella rubella | reverse complement strand
ACTATTCAAAATATCAAATTAAAAGATTTAATTTGAAACATATGATATATTGTTTTAAACTTTATTTAGAAAAGATTTTTCAATTCAGATTATAAAAGCATTTAAACTATAGTTATGTAAAAAATAAAAAGAGAGATCATAAGCCAAATAATCAGAAGAAGATTATATGAGAAGAAGAACTTTGATATTTTTATATTTTATTTGATTATAAAGGAAGCTGACATAGGAGGTAGATGAGAATATATATATATATATATAGACTTTTTAATGTAGCATTAGTTTAGTTTTAAAATTACTACTAAATTTTTTTAAAACAAATATGCATGAAGATTTACATTACTATAAAATTTAAATAAATGAATCCAAACTAAAATAGCATAACATGTTTACATCAAAATTAACAGAGAAGATAAACAACGACATCTATCTATTATATGTACATGATGGCGAA
>NW_006238920.1:11548768-11549152 GCF_000375325.1 Capsella rubella | reverse complement strand
ATTTATAAATATAAATTACCAAATAGAAAGAAAATCTAATCAAATTATAAAATTTTAAAGAAAATGTAAATACAAAAAGAAATTATTAAAAAATATACATGACGATATCTATCTATTATATGTACACGACAACAATACTAACTATATGTTCGGTCTCTTTAGGAAAATAACTCGGGTAGGTATTTGTATTATTATGAATATTAAAATTATTATTTATTTTAGCAAATGAGGTTAAGTTACTAAGAGTGTAGAGTGGGGTGTGATATTATTGTGTAATTAATATGTTATTAATTATCATAATTATCATAATTGATATGTTATTAATTATCATAATTTAATTAATGGATTAAATTAAATATAACTTTCATAAAATGTATGATCTTT
>NW_006238920.1:11547965-11548668 GCF_000375325.1 Capsella rubella | reverse complement strand
TTTAACACTTTGACTGCAAATTTTAAATAAACTAAATATTATAATTTTTTATATAATAGTCTATTTGATCACAAAAACTAAATATAATGACAGATATATTAAAATGAATTACAAAAAATATTTGAGATTAAAAAAATAAGAAAACATTATTTGATAAATGTTTTAAATCGAATTTTTTATTTATATAGCAATCAAAACTGTTATATCAAATTTTCTTGATTCATAAGTATGAAAATATAAGTATAATATAAGTATTTTCTTAATTGTGCTAGCTAATTCTAATTTATTGTGTGTTGAATAAAATTGAGCAGAAAAATATAGCTAATGCAAATTTATATTATTTCAGTTTTTATATTAAAGTGTGAGTTAAGAATTATTTGAATAAGAAAGAGGTAATAATATATTATTTTGGAAATTGTGTTACAATAAAATATTTAATTAAATATTTCATAATCAAAAAAGAAAATGCATATATATAAATGGATCTTTATAACTTAATTCTCTTGTTGTGCGATGATTGAAACTAATATAAGATAATATGTTAGATTTGTATCATACTTTCTAAAGATATTTATATCAAATTCTTAAAATGATTATTTCAATGATTTTTATGTCACATAAGAACATTAAAAAATAGAAAAAATATTAAAGATACATGAATATAATGGAAGAGAGGGAGTGAATGTACTTATATGTTGATAAT
>NW_006238920.1:11547540-11547865 GCF_000375325.1 Capsella rubella | reverse complement strand
ATAATAATGTAAGAAGTATATCAATATATCATATAGTCTCTAAAAGTTTCTACAGTTGAAATTTTATATAAGAATATTTTTTTTTTCAAAACTCATACAATAAAAATAAACAAAGCAACAAATTTCATAAAGAAGAGAATGAGAGAATGAGAGAATGATATAATGATATAATGAGAGAATGAGAGAATGATATAATGAGAAAATGAGTATATATAAGAAGATAAGTGATGGGAGTTACAATTTCATAAAACAATTATGGGAGTCAATTATAATTGATTGTGTATTGAAAAAATTGAATGGAAAATATAGTTAATGCAAATTTATG